>NW_017306293.1:3457314-3519631 GCF_000935625.1 Nanorana parkeri | reverse complement strand
CCGTGTCTTAATAGAAAAACACACTAGTATCTGCTGTAACTATTCTGATCTTTAAGAAATGTCTGTGACACTCACCGCCATGCCAGACCTGAAGGTAACAGTGCTTAAAGGGTAACTCCACTTTAAAAGATTAAAACGAAACATAGCATGTATAATTGTTGCACAGGCCATTTGTAATTTAAAGATGAAACATTTATTAAAAGGGAGGAGTTCCTGGGAATCATCTGCACCATATAATGATTATCGATATTACCCTCGATCTGTGAATTATTGGATCAACCTATAAAAAACACTGCTTTTATTAAGAATAAAGCCGCCACAGAGGTCACATGAATAGACCAAGGGAACCCGTCTGAAGTATATCAAAAAACTTTTATTAGAATTACAAAATCCGTAGCCACATGAATGGATTTTTCAATACACAGAGGGACATTTTTTTTTTACTTGGTAGCGTGCTAGATTGTTTTTAATCCTTGCTTGTCACCTACAAGATAACTGATACAATTGTAGCAATGAACAGTCACATAGTGTATACAGCCTCTTCTTTTCACTCCTGATTTACCAGTATCCGTGATGAAAATTCAGTGGTCTTGTACTATCAAGGCACTCTGTATACTAGCACTCTGTATACTAGAAATCGCTATAGTTTAAAGTGCAATGGTAGCCAAAACTTTTTTTTTTTTTAAGCTTTGGTAGAGAGAGGTTGAGGGGTTAGATCCCCTGCCATGGTTTTATTGCTGTATGTGTCCCTGCTAGGGAGATTCACCCTCTCGCTTCGTTCTGGTGACCGAAAGTGAAAGAAAATCTCTAAATTGTGGGTGGTCATCAGAACAGGAAAAGATGGGAAATCTTCCAATGGGACAATAGTTCAGGTGACTGCTGCCCACCAGAAATTTCCCTCTGTGGAGGAATATTCTCTTACTTTCTGTTGTGGCTGTCAGGACAGGAGGTGAAGAGAATGCTCCCCAGTGGGACAGCGAAGGCAAAAAAAGGCTGACGGGTTAACCCCTCTCTTGCTCTATCCCAAAAAAACAAGTTTTGACTTCATTTCTACTTTAAGGGAAACCTGTATCTGTAAGGAAGAAAGCTGAATACCCTTTCTGTAAGGAAGAAAGTTGGACACCTGACCCCTGTCATACGCTCACAGCACATGGTGATGGTGAAGCTCACTCTTTCCAGTGAGATCCTGGGAATGATGAGGATTTTAAATCTTGTGAGAAGGTATTCTTGCACTGGGCTGGAGTATCTTCTCGTCGCATTTGGAGTACTCATTGGTCCCCAGAAAGGATAATGAGATCACACCCTGAAATGTTGAGGACAAGGGTTAGGTTAGTATTTACTTTTTGCCCTATATATACATTTTAATTTTTTTTCCTTTTTAAACTATAATGATTTTTACAGGATGGGAAGGTCTGACCCAGTAAGCATTTAACTGCAAGGTCTGCTTTAATCAGGTTCTTGAAAGAAAAGGGAACACAAATCACATGTATGATGTGATTTTAGTGGATCTGCAAATTCTGTTTTGCCTCTTTTCTCTTCCCTCTGTTTTCGCTCCTCCTCTCCTCTTATTAGTCATCCATTGCGAGCCATATGACTAGGGATGATGTATCACTGTGTACTATATGAACTGAACTGCGGAGCTTACTGTTTGTTCTTGCTGTATATGTCACTTTCTACATGAGGATTTATTTGCCTTGTTTCTTTTTAAAACTGGAATAAAATTGTGACATTTTTGTGTTGTGGTAACACGCTTTGGTGTGATGCGTTGACATTCATTTTTGAATGGCACCCCAACACACCTGCATTGTAGCATGCCCCAACACATGGCAGGACATGGTAGTGTGTTGCATTACAGAAAAAAGGGTCATGTCTGATTGTAGACAAGCTGGGTGCAATGAGCGGCCTTCAAGTGTCTGTGGACGTGCTCAGCTCAGTTCCTGGCCAGGTGCGTGCCCGCATGGGTGTTTGCTTTGCAACCTGCTAGACAACAGAGCCACCCATAAGTAGGAGGAGAGGGCGGCGTTCTAAAACATATAAAAACAAATAAAATTGTGCATTTAAAAAATGTACAGTATCTACTGTGCTGAATAAAAAAAAAGGGTTTAATACTACTTAACGCAACACACGTTAAGGCGCATTAAAGCATGGCACAAATGTGAATCAGTGACGTGCAGTACCTTCCGTGCTGGTGACGCATTCCCCCTACCTGCCAAAGCCCCCCACCCGGGCTGTTTTGTTATTGTACAGCTTGGCATTGGTCCAAACCATCCACAGAGCCCACGCCTCTAACACAGTAAAGGCTGTTGCAGCTCTTGCCTCATTAGGTTAGGTTACACAAGCAGTGGGGAAGCCCGCTACTGTGTAACCTAACTTAGCTGTCAAAACCCGGATGCAGCGCCGCCTGTAAAATAACAGGCAGCGCTCCCTCCACGACAGGTTACACAGCAGGGAGGCTTTCACTGCTCTGTAACCTCTTACAAGCTGCTCTGAATGGAGAAAAAGCTGTCAGCTTCAGGCTTAAACCTGACAGCTTTTTCCTTGATAATACTAGGTGAGGCTCTGCCTTCCCTGACCGCACGTTCCTGATGTGAATTGAGCCTAAAACAGAAATGACCAGCTTAGCATTCACTCTATTGGCTGAACAAAGCATACTTTTGCAAAGTTGTTTTCTGCATGCTATAAAAAAAAAAAACTTAAGATACAACAACTTGTCTTGTACAAATGCTTCCAGCAAAATGAGGCTATTATAAGTTCATAAGCTGGGCCTCTGATTTCTGCTATTTTCACAGACCAGATTCATATATTATACATGTGACTGCTGGCAGTTTTTGCATATCTGCCTAGAGTTCAGCTTTAAATCAGAATATTGCAGTACAGCGACACAGTTGTGCACAAATACATAGACTATCAATGCCTTTAGGAAATTACTTTGTCTTATTTATATACTTCACTAGAAGGCAAAAGTGATTTTCTATATAATATGTTTAGATAAAGGAGGGTAATTTGGAAGCACAGATGATTCAATGATTTTTCTTAAAGGAACTGGGACAGAAGTTGTCAGCTTAGTAGCCAATCTGCCGCAGTCACTGTTAGGGTATTCTGACAGCCACAGGTGCTGGCTGTCAGAATACAATAACCCATCAAGGGAGATTTCCCCATCTGAATGACAAAAAACTGTAAGTGTATGGCCAGCTTTTCTAAACACCTTGCAGATTTGAGAGCGAAAAACTATTGTAAGCTACACTAGGTCAACTACAGATGTGCATTGCTAAATAATGAAGCAAGCCTATGCCTTTTTGTGGTTATGTATAGCTTTTTATAGCTACTTTCTTAATCACTGATCTGGATAAAGTTTGCAGCAAGTCAGAACTTCTGTTTTCAAAGTTTTTATTGGTTTCCATAAGATCATTCAAATCCAGCTTTTAACAAATGTATCCAAATCAGCAAATTCAATATTTCTCAAATCAACAATAACTTTAACATTAAGATTAACATTAGTTCCCTTTATAGAAGATAAAAACATATCATAAGGGATTATAGTTTCCGGGGAGCGGGATAAATATGCTCAAGCCGAAGCATCGGAGTTAGTGGTATAAGCATTTGAGATCTCTTGGTATTTCAACTACGGCGCCCATATTGCCTCGAATTCTGCATATTTATGCTGCGAAATGCTAATTAATTTCTCATGGATCATGATCCAGTTTACTTTAGACACCACCAGAGAGAATGGGACCTTTTCGGCTTTCCAGGACCAAGCTATTGATATCTTAGCCGCCAGAAAAAAAAAGGAAACCAGTTTGCTCTGCGTTCCAGAGATGTCCTGGATTTATTTATTAAGTAGAGTGTGCTGAGGGTCTCTGGGGATAGGAGTCCCAAGAATCCTAGAAAGCAGGGCAAACAACTTGTTCCAAAAAGGTTGTAGTCCTGGGCACTGCCACCAGATATGTAGCATAGTGCCTTGCTGTTTACAGCCCCTAAAACATAGCGGACTAACGCCTGGGCTCATCTTCGCTAGTTTTCCTGGCACAAGATACCATCGAGAAAGAACCTTATAATTGTCTTCTGAAAGAGAAACATTTAAGAGTCCCTTTTAGTTGTTCTTTTAGAACACTGTTGCCATTCTTCTGGGGAGAGTGGTGTCCCAATTTCTAGTTCCCAGGCCACCATATAGGCCGTTTTAGTGAACGGTCCTAGTTGGGCATCATAGATCAGGGACGTACCTCCCCTTTGACCTATCCCACCTAGGCACCACCGTTCATATTGTGTTAACAGCGGGGCTGCAGTCTCGGGGATAAGTAGAGTGGATAAAAAGTGATTGATTTGTCTAAATCTGAAATATTCAGAGTGAGGCATTTTGAGGGTGTTTAAGCAGTAGTGGTATGTGATTGGTTTATGAAGTTTGATAAAGTCACCAATCCTATACAGTCCTTTGTCTGTCCACCATTTAAATGTTTTTAGCTGTAGTCCTGGGATAAAATTAACATTTTCAAATAGGGGCGCGAGGGGGGTGTATGTAGAGACCATCCCCTCCTTCTTTCGTATCTGGTCCCATAAGGCAAGAGAATGTTGTAAGATTGGAGCCAGAGTCTTTGGCCTCTGCTTAGGTTTCATCCATTTAAGAGTCTCAATAGAGGGGCCCTTACATGAACTAACTTCTAGCTTGACCCAGTCAGGAGCAAGTGACTTGAAGTAGATGATAATTGTGAGATTTGTGCAGCCCTGTAGTATAAGAGTAAGTTTGGCACCCCTAAACCTCCCTTGTTTCTAGGTTTGGAGAGGATATATCGTGAGGTTCTTGGTTTGTTCCCCCCCCCCCCCCAGATAAATTTAGAGATGGACTTCTGGAAATTGATAAGTTCCGTCTGTTGAATCGGGATTGGTAATGTCCTAAATAGGTACAGTATTTTAGGAAATAATTTCATTTTAATTGAACGAATTCGCCCTAACCAAGATAAATTGTATGTGGACCACCGAGTCATGTCTTCCCTAAGAGATTTAAATAGTGGGGGGAAGTTAGCCGTTTATAGTTTGGTGTATAGGGGGGTGAGTTTCACTCCCAGATATTGTAGTGAGTCTGTGCGCCAGTTAAATGGGAACGAATTTTTGAGGCCCGACCAGATTACAGCCGGGAGATTGATATTAAGTGCTACTGACTTGGAAGCATTGACTCGAAGTCCTGAAATTTGTGCATATTCTTCCAGAAGTACCATGATATTAGGTAATGAAACTAGTGGGTAGGTTACAAATAGCAGCATATCGTCCGCAAACAAGGCGCATTTATGTTCCTCTAGGGCGTATTTTATCCCTTTGATATCAACGCTATTGCGAAGTGATATTGCCAATGATTCGATTGCTATAGCAAATAATAATGGTGAAATGGGGCATCCCTGCCTAGTGCCCCTTCGAATTTGGATAGAGTCTGACAGATAGCCTTGTAGGCGGATCTGAGCTGATGGGGAAGAATAAAGAACATTTACAGAGCTAAGAAATTTAGGCCCGAAACCCAAGGATTTAAGAAGTTGTAACAAGTATTCCCAGGACACCGAGTCAAATGCTTTTTCCAAATCTATAGATAGTAGCATACCTTGTTGGGGAGGGGAGTCATCCCAAGGGTGGTTAAGCAGTGCGATTAAATCTAGGTCTCTTCTAACTTGGTCTGGGCCTTGTCTTCCTCCAATGAAGCCTACTTGATCTCGGTGTATATAACTGCCTATGAAGCTATTTAGTCTATTAGCGTAGATTTTAGATAGGAATTTTATATCGTTGTTTATCAGTGAAATAGGTCTATAATTGGAGACTTCCCCAGGGTCTTTGTGTGGCTTAGGAATGATACTAATGTAAGCTCTATTCAGATCCGGGTCCAGAGGGGCACCTGAGTGTAGGGAGTTGTAAAATGCCTCCATACAAGGTGCCAAGATCTCTGTAAATTTGCGGAACTTCTGATCTGCATACAATACTTGGCTACCAACAGTTTAACAAATGTTATAATGAATATTCTTTCTAATGTGGCTTATATTTTTCTTTCTTTTACAGCAAAAAACACCGCTGTCAAAGACTTTTCCCATGGGTCTCTCTGAATGTCATGTGATCACGGTCCGCGGTTTAGTTGCAGTTAACCCAGATGAGTCAGTGGTGGTTTTGTTACTTTCAAACCAACGTTGTAGATTTGGAGCCTCATTTGTCATGGAATCTATATAACAGCTGATCAGATGTTCCCATTAACATTCACTTCTGTACTATAGGAATGATACTCCAAATCAGGCAGTGCTATGAGACCTATTAACACCTTTCGCTGCCAGAGCATTTTTTTTTTTTTGCACATAAGTTCTAATCCACATTTCAGGCCTGAAATTTACTTTACAAAGAAGCCCATCAAGCACAGATTGTGCTTGAACAGCTTATTCCCCCCCAGCTTCTCTATCCATGAAATGACCGCTGAGAACCTGGAAGTGATGCAATCAGCGTTGCTTCTGGCTTCATTCAGTGGATAGGGGATCAGCAAATAGACGTTTGCTGGTCTCTCTCCCTGCTACCCGACAACACCCACTATGCTAGCCTCGGGCCTGCAGGAGGGTCAGCGGAGTCTGGGAAGCAAGGCGGGGCATGTCGGGTATGGAGGGCTTTGTTTACTGGCCCCTGGAAGTGATCTGGCAGCTGAAACAGCCAACACTCTGAAACTGTTTACAGGAGCCAGCGCTGTAAGGGATATGGCACTTGCAGTGAAAGGGATAATAAATAAGACTCGATCTCTGATCTATTACACAAATGCTAAAACAATCCAGTTACGTTACATTAGTTTTGCTGCTGAGGTTTTCAATTCGCCCCCTTTTAACATTTTTAAACTTTGCTTCTAGTTATGTTAGAATGTAGAAAAAGTGAAATGTTTTGCGTGGAAGGCTCCGTTCACAAAGCAATACACCTGACCAGGGATTTCTTATTGAAAAAAGTGTCAGTTATATTTCATCAGAATCCGGTCGGATTTGAAAAGGATAGAAGGAGTTAATTGTATAAACTTGGTCAATTAAGCCTATTGTGAGTATTCGAAGGTTAACTGTTGACACTTGGTAACTATTAATGTGCGGGGTATTGGTGTGAACCAAGACCACACCAAACTGTCCCAAAGGGCCAGGCAATGCCCCTACCACAACTAATTGGGACAGGAGGGTGCAGCCTTGGGACCTGGAGTGTGTTTGAGTTGTGTACAGGAAGTGAGAACAACATTTTTCTTAGGTGAAGGGAATCCTTTTTGCCATATCCCTTTTGGAAAATTTCCCCTCATCTCCTCTTCTAGTGACAACTGTAAAATTTTAACTTTCCTGTTTTGTTTTTTTGCCCCTATTGTCAATGGTCACCATGACAAAAATAGAGGGGAAATTTTCACAGCAGGGACACAGACAGCAAAAGAAAAAGGGAAAAAAACCCTTACAGGTTCCCTACTTTATGAAAGGAAAAGTTTGGCCTAGAAATATACTTAAAATGAGATTTATGGGAAAATAGCGAGAGGAAGAAAAAAGACCTCGTCCAGGTTTTAGTGGCTTTTATATAGTTCTACATGAGACAGTAAGTGTACCCATTGGAAGATCTCCTTACTTCCTGTGCGGTCACCAGGTCCGAAAGTGAGCCGAAATCTCCATAACATGGACATGGATGGCAAGTTAAAAAAATGAACCCATCCCCACTGCAAACAAAATTAAAACAATACGTTTTGGCTGAAGTTGAGCTTTAAATGTTTTCACATGGGTAGAGAGGAGTTGAGCAATTTAAACAAAACTGATTTTTGCTGAAAAAATGTACCAAAGCTGAAACTATCTGTTTTGCTCATTAAGATGCTTTGGCAAAATTTGCTAAAAAAAAAAAATATAAGTTTTCCCCTAGTTCCGATCTGCTGTGTTGTGTGTACTTTTTTCAGCGCAAAGTAACACAATGGATCTATAAAATGAGGGTTATTGTTTTGCACAAGAGCAGGTCCTGGCTAGTTCAAAGGAGCCTCTGCAGCCTCGAGAGCAATTTAAAGTCCATTGCACCTTTTAAAAACCACCAAAAAACCATGTCCTCTTTTATATTGACTCCAAAATGAAAACACTCGATTGGTGATGGATTATGATGAAAACTAAAGTCCTGTTTTTTCTTGCATCCACTGAAGCTCCATGTTGTAGAAAAAAAGCTTCATGTAAAATTAAGCAGCTCTGTGATCAGGTTATTGGTTTAGGCCAATAGCAATATTCTGGGGGGTAGCAACAGCCAAGCTATAACAGAAGGCTGGATGTAGGTACTGGTGCTTCTAGATGCCTGCACTTTATACTTATCGACAGATTTGTATTTATTTATTACAGGCATTTATACAGTGCTGACAATTTACACAGCGCTTTGCATACTGCCCATTCACATCAGTCCCTGCCCTCAAAGAGATAACAAACTAAGGTCCCCATCTCACATGCATACATAGGAGGGCCAGTTTTAGACAGGAGCCAATTAACCTTCCAGCATGTCTTTGAAATGTGGGCAGAAACCAGAGAACCCGGAGGAAACCCACACAAGGACAGTGAAACTTGTAGATATTGCCCTGACTGAGATTTGTACCAGGGGCCCCCCTGCTGCAAGCCTGAAACGCTAACCAGTAAGTTACTTGGTCACATTCTTTTGTGAATGAGTCACTTTAAATACTGATGTACAATGCCATGCTACAGGGCATATGGGCACACTTAAAATGCCATTTGAGTTTTTAGGATAATGCAATTGATCATAAAAAGGTTGAGTATTAACCAATGAGGATGTCTTATATTGGCTGCATATTCTTTCTACAGACTTACTCTTCTGTTGAAATCCAGCGACTCCATTCCTTTCCAACTGACTGCAAATTTCCGAGATCAGTCTCTGTGTTACAATTATTTCATGGGCCAGTCATGGGGTCAGCCACAGAATGTCCAGACTCCTTTCTTTTTGTTTTACCCAAAGAGATTTTTTGAGGTAAGGTTTTTTTTTTTGGATATGTGTGTAAGGGACCCAGTAAGACGTTGAAAGCTGTTGTCACAAGGCATCTAAAGAGGAATTCCATAGAAAGCATTCTGATTTTTGTTTTGGATAAGAGAACATTTGTTGGGTTTTTATTGCTGTCTTTGTTCCCAGAGACAGTTACTCTCCTAGATGAAAGGAAACATCACCTTGGACAGTTGTCACTTGAGGAGGAGATAGGAGTAAATCTCCTCAGTGAGAGCACAACTAAAATGTCAGCTGCTACCCCTTCCTCATTGTAACCAAAACTGTCTGGAGTTTCACCTTAGCACAAAGATATATTTTAAGCCAAGGTTTTAGAAATGTGGTTGCTACAAAAGAAAACAAACACTGTAGCCAACCAGTTGCTGCCTCTCCCATGCCTGACTTGCAACGGTCTAAGTAAATCATAACGCACTATACACAGTATACAGACACGAGGACGCCAAGGAACCTTCCAATCCTGCAGCATACGAGAAGAATGAGGGCTGTGACAGCTGGCTGGCTCGGGGCTTCGGGTGAGTATAAGTTTGTTTTTTAACCTAGACAAAAACTAGCACTTAACTCTTGCAGTGGTAGTGGTAATAAGCTTTCCTGGAGTTCCTCTTTAACACAATGCACATTTGGGCAGTGCAGCAGAGCAGACAGAGTTGAATAGACCCTTAGTAAACCTGTACTGAGAGAAATGCAGAGGTAGTAATTGCTGACTTCTCCTTTTTCTAGTTCCTAAACTGTAATCGAATGTATTAGAACCTTCTCATTCACTGACCTGGCTTAGTGATTCAGAAAATATTGAAGCCAGGAGAGTTGCATTTATAGAAGATCAGCAATGGCATCCTCTGCATTTCTCTTTTCTTAAAATATATATTTAATTGTGATCACTCAAAAGTCCCCTATTTTCTGTTTCCTTTCCTATAGATATTGGTCCTTCCTGAAGCTGGAATATTCAGGCTTGCCATTAATGGGACCCCTCTGGGTGACTTCTGTCCTCCTGTGTTTAATCTAAAGTCCATTGATGAACTGCAGATAAAAGGCAGTGCTGAGCTTTTTCCTTGTGCAATGATGACCTCCTAATATATTTCCTGCAATGATTACTGCTTTGTTCCTGCAATCCTTTATTGCTGCTATATTTGCACCCTATTTTTGTCAGCCATCAACCTTGGCTGAGGACATGTTGCCACTTTAAAGAAAAATCTCACCCTGCACTATTTATTCAGTCGCTAGGAGAACAGCTTATAAACTGATCATGGAGAAGTGCCAAATCAACAAATGATAAAGTACATTATTGGTGCACCTAGCATGGATCGCAAATAGAGAAATGCCCTTGTCATTTTTTCCTTCCAGAAGACCAGGCCCTCTGTTCAGATATCATCCAGGATCCACATGTAACTATCGCTCTACTGAACTAAAATCTTACTCCTTTATGACACAATGATGTCAATCCCGATGCCTATGCAATAGCCCATACAGCCCTTGATTTCCACCTCTGACCCCCTGAAGGCACACATTTGGTGCCCAAAGCAATAACTTTGTGCCAATATAATATCTTTTGCACATAGCATTTTCTTGCTTTATTGGCCTTATCCTGGCTTAGAATATCAGTAGTAGTCATAGTTATCACATAGGAAGAGGAGACTGAAGGAATGCTGCCTGCAGACGATTGATGACATCATGCTTCAAAGATGCTCCTCTCAGCCATGGTTTACTAATTTCACTGGTGCTCAACAACTGATGAGACAGATTTTTTTTGCCATACTGTTACTGTTTATTGTGACATGTTGGGAAGTTGTTATTGCAGACTTTTAAAGGATACGTGCATGTTAAAACCAAGTATCCTTTTGCCCCATCCCCAAATCTAACAGCTCTTAGATTTGGGGATGATTTGAGCTGCAGCACAGAATCCCAACAGTCTCTGGTGGCTACATGTGTCAGATCTTGGTAAATATACATCTGCAGAGGAGGAGGAGAGCAGGGTAAAAAGAATAAGAGCACTTTGTCTGAAAGTCCACTTATTCTTTAACCATATACATGGGTCTGCATTAGGCTTTTCAATGTATCTTTGGAAATGCTGCAAGTAAAATTACAATAAATGAAAGGTTGAATAGGGCTCTGTTTCCACAGTCAGGGCGCTGGTGTCAGTCTTCAGGAAATACCTCTTATTCTCCAAAGTGATCCACATATTCTAATCTATGTATTGTTGATCTACTCTATATGTGAGCTATCACTGTATGGTGTATGATCTATCACTGTGACCTTAGAAGGGCCAGAACACCCAAATATATATTAGTTTTGGAAAGATTATTGGTGACAGAGCTGTTTTTTATATGACCGGAGAACTCCAGTAGTGACATTTCTGCCCTATAGGGCCCATTCTCACTTTGCTCCCGTGGTGTGTTGGTAACGTGCATTGAATTAAAGCAGATTATTCAAACGAATGGCCTACCAATGTATTAGAATTGACAAAAAGGGGCATGCAGCATTTCTTTTCTGATGCAGCTCACCACAAAGCATTCTTTCCTGACTCGGCATACCACAGCGCATTGACTTAGTGCCTTGGGATGCCATTCACAATGAATGTCACTGCAACGCACCAATGTATGTAATGTGCATTAATCATTATGCAAGACACAGGAACTTAGAAGTGTAAATGGGCCATTAGACCCACCTGTCACAGCCATAACAATGGGGTCTTTGTTTCCCTTTTTGGAATTTAAATGTATTGTTAATTAGAGAATCCAAGAGAAGCAGTTTAATATCCTATATATTCATATATCCTCCATATTGTGTGGAAAGGGAAATTAACTTTGGCAAGATGTTTTCTTGGAGCATCCCCAACCATAGACAAATGTTTAGGGTGGAGAGACCCTTTAGGACTTTTGCTGATAAGTGTAATTACACCTTAAAGGAGAATTATGAGGTGAGTGATTTTCACTCAGCCTCATAATCTGAGCCGACCTGTGACAATGAAACTGTCACAGGTCGGCTCAGTAGATCGGAAAGTGAGCGAAAACACATACTGTCGCTCTCTCACTTCTCGATCCATCCCTGCAGAGAGCCGTGACTGTGAGCTTGCGGTATACTGAGCTTTGGGTCAGGCGAGAATGCTAGTTTGTGTTCTCCCATGATCCTTAGGAGAACTATGGGGAAAAGCCCTGACCCCATAGTTTCCTTTTTAAATGTGACTTATTTTGCTAATCCCCTTTGCCTTTACAAAATTAGAACAGTTGGCAAGCATCTTTCTCTGAAAGGTTGAAGAAATGAATAACTAACCCTTTCTTTCTTACAAAAATCTAATGTCCTCAGTACTTTCTGAGTACTGACGAGGAACAGGTATCTTACTGTTCAATACTACTTCTACATCAACAGAAACTATTGAAACCAGAGAAGGTCCAGCAACTAGCATTATCAGCATATCGGCTTGAATGCCAGCAATCACAGCCTCAGTACAGGTTCTCTTTGAATGGTGAGATAGATAGACATAATCTGATTTATATTGTATTTGCTAAGGACTCGTGTAATGGTGTATAGACATCTTTTCTATATTTGACTTGAACGGAATGCAGATTAGGGGCAGGGAAATGGTTATTTCTCATTTCTTCTCCGTCACTCTGTCCCCATTTCACAGTTAATCATCCTTAATCGGCTCTGTACCATGACATCCCAGCAGTCAGGGCAGAACTTAACCCTTGCATGATCTGGATTGTCAGAATGGTTATGTATTAAAAGCGTTTGTTTCCAGATTTCATAGAGAGTGTGACATGATTAGACTGGCTTCAAACAGTTGGCCTTATCTATAATTATTTAAAAAAAAGCCTTCTCATCTTCTCATTACTGGAGGTTGAAAAAAATGAAAGTATCTCGAATCCGGTTTCTGTGTTCACATAGCTACTAAGTGTCCCTCGTTTACAGTGACTGTTTGTCTTCTGCAGTTTAATCCCTCTGTCCCTCTTTCTTTCTCCATTGTCCCTCTTCTCAGTCTGATGTATAGACCTTAAAGGAGAACTATGACATGAGTAATTTCCACTCACGTCATAGTTCTAAGCCGACCTGTGACAATGAGACTGTCACAGGTCGGGTCAGTAGATCGGGAGGTGAGGGAAAACATACCGGGTTCCCTCACCTCTCGATCCTGTCACGGCTCTCTGCCGTGACAGGGGGAGGGGCTGGATTCCCCGCTCCGATCTGCCAGCGCTGACTGGCGGAACGGATGGGGGAGGGGGCGGGTACAGCTGGCTCTGCCTCTAGATAGGCAGAGCCAGCTGTCACTCACGCAGCTGGGCGGATCCCGTCATCTAAGTCGGGATCCGCTCCAGGTGCGGCGTCTCAGTATACCGCGAGCTGTAGCTCGCGGTATACTGAGCTTAGGGTGACGGGAGGACGCTAGTTTGTGTCCTCCCGTTACCCCAAGGAGAACTATGGGGAAAAACACTGACCCCATAGTTCTCCTTTAAAAAGAAATTTACTATGTATCTACTAAATGTATTATACTGCACTAAACCCATTCATCCAACCGTTAATTAATTGCTGTTATCTTAAACACCAAGTTTATTAAGTTGATATCACCCCCCCTCCCCCATGGGATAAATGTAGCTGTATATCTTAGCCTGGGCACACACCTTACAACCATCGCAAGACTTTTGTCTTGCGATGGTTGTAAGGTACTTAAAAAAACGTACGATCTGCCTATCTTGCATAGGCAGATCGTACTTGTGATGATCGCAAGCCACGCCCCCTGAGGGGCGGGCTTCCAATGACCGCAATGCCGAACGGGCAGTGTGCGCTTGCGCACACCGGCCCGTACGGCTGTTATCAAACGGACATGCCACAAACCCGCTGAACATCGTACGATGCTCCGGCGGGTTTTCGAACATGTCCGTAAGTTTAAAGTCGTGCGACCTTACAGTAGTAGAGGTCGCACGGCTTCCACACACCTTACGATCATCGTACGATCGCGGGATTTCCCGCGATTATCATACGATAATCGTAAGGTGTGTGGGGACCCTTATATCGCCATCATGTCCAGTCCCCTTTTTTGTGCAGTCTTTAAAGCAAACTCCAGCCTCTGAAAGGGTGGCTCCTTTATATCACCCTGATGTGCACATTTCTGGTGCTGTGTTCGGATGAGACATACACCGTACGGGCCACTAATGCGCGGGTGCTGTTTGATGCATAAATAGTAAGGACCACTAGTGTTCAGGTGCTGTTTGATGCATGTGCAGTATGGACCACTAGTGCTCTGGTGGTGTTTGGCTGACGCATGCATAGTTTGGACCTCTAGTGCACTGGTGCTGTTTTGCCGACACATGCACAGTACGGCCTGCTAGCACTCTGGTACTGTTTGGCGTATACATGCACAGTACAGACCTCTGGTGCTGTTTGGACGCATGCACAGTACAGAGTGCTAGTGCTATGGTGGTGTTTGGCTGATGCATTCACAGTATGGACCATTAGTGCTCTGGTGCTGTTGGCTGACGCATGTACAGTATGGACTGCTCTCATTCTGGTGTTTGGCTGATGCATTCACAGTAAGGGCCGCTAGTGCTCTGGTGCTGTTGGCTGACACATGCACAGTATGGACCGCTAGCACACTGGTGTTTGGCTTATGCATGTGCAACACGGACCACTAGCACCCTGGTGCTGTTCAGCTGATACATGCATAGGTGGGCAACAGCTATGTGCAGCACCAGAGCACAGTATATGCAGAGGGCCATACTTCTACTTCTGTCGGCCAAACATAACACAAGTGCGCACCATGGCTAACGCATACACAGTTCAGGCAGTGTACATGACACCATGGGACATGTAATCCAGAACATTTTGATCTTAGCTGTGCTCAGTGTGCATTCAGGGCAGTGCTTATATGAGGGACACAAGAGACAATTCCATAGCATCTGAAAGGTAAGGATTTGGGGCAAGAGGAAGACATTAATCTTATCTGCTTGTTGGGTGAAACTTTTTGTAAAAGCAATACTAACCTGAGGGCTTTATACTTTAATTCTTCAAAGTACCAACAATGGTGTGCATGGCGGTGGTGTGTCCTTTTGTGTAAACACTTTATACCCTCAAAAGGTGTCCCTTGTTGTCATCACAGAAAATTGGGATCAATGTGAACATGTCATTCATGTCTTTCTCTTGAAGTTTATTCATGGGCCTCAATGTGCTGTAATTGCTCAATAAGAAAATAGGCAGGTAACAAACTTTTTTTTTTTCTTCTAGATAGGAACCAAATGTTGGCTAGGAGAGTGCATTGTGTTATTGAGTAAGAGGCGAGTTAAAAATAAATGTCAAAGTTGGATTAATCTTGTGCTTAATCTTTAAACTGCTGACAGAACAAGTTGTTCTCATAATGAAATCCAGGTCTGTTGAGCTGAATGTGTCTGCTTTTCCACAAGCTTCCCTGTATAATTTGCCTTGCATGTAACTCTTTTGCTGGGAACATACACTGCATTTTTCAAAAAATGTAAATCAACTTTCTAAGTAAGAACAACCAAACAGGTGAAAGTATTATTGTGAGTTTGCCTTTGTTTGCTCATGGGGCCAGTTGTTTTTGTTTGCTCATGGGGCACGTACAATTGTATACAGCCATTAGGCGACAACAAAGTGACTGTAAATTGCACGTTTTCTACTCCACGTTATATTCATTTCAATGGGAGACTGGGCTTTGTTAAACTAAGTGGAGCGGTAATGCTTCTGGGGCTATGAATCTAATTTGTATAGGTTGTGGTGAATGTGTGTTGTTTTATTAATACTAGGTTGAGTAAGTCTGACAAGCCCGCAACAAGATGATGCTGATCCACATAAGGCTACAGACATACTAGTCATAATAGATATCACAATGGCCAGATTACTATTCTAGACATGTCTGCAACCAATGGGTTTTGTATCCTATTTCATTAATAAAATTAGCATATCTAACATTATTAGATTCTACAGTGGTTAAAAGACATCATCTTCAAGACATCTTTTCGAAAATATAGTCCACCTGCCTTTCTAGCCCCCAGATAGGGCTGCAGACAGTGTGGGAGGCTCAGCCTTAGGAGGAGTGCGAACCTTTGGGGGGGCGTCCAGGTCAGTGTATTGGGGGGGGCTAGGAAGGGGGGACTGGGTACCTTCTTTTTATTTTTGTTTTTGTTTTAAAGGTGAACAGGTCCTTTTTAACCAACAAATTATTAAGGCAATGCGGGCACCCATCTTTTTCAATCAGCAGGGATCTATGCACAGATTCCCTGCTGATCAGAGCAACATGGAACAGATGCAACTTTTGTTACATCCATGTCCCTTCAGTTTTTCTTTCCTCCATCTTGCAAAGGACTGAGCTGTATGGGCCCATATTAGGTTTATGGATGTCAAATATCATATTGTAAACAATTAACAAAGTATCCAGAGTATTGTTACCTCTTTTCTGCTGCGCCCCTCATACAAGCCCTGTGCTGGATCATCCTCACATTAGTTCCCCAGATAAAGCTGCAGTGCCAGGTAAGGAGGAATAATTGGGTCTGGTGGAAGAACCCCACGTGTTCCTGACCAGCAAGGTAGTAGGTCAGGATGAGAAACACCACATAAGCATATGTGACGCTGTAGAATGATTTTTGGCTGTCAACGCGTTTCAGATAGGTAGCGCTCCTCAGAACTAGACATGCAATCCAGCAAAGGAAAGGGGAGCGGTAAAATAGTAAAGGAAGATTGGATTATTATTAACCAGTAACAACACCGTGGATATGTTATTTCAATATAGCACTGACTAAGGGATACATTGTTTACAATATGTACCTCGGAAAGCAAAAGCCCTGATTAATGGTGGATATATTGCAGGGGTAGCCAAACTTAAGCCTCCCAGTTGTTCTGGAACTACAAATCCCATAAGGCATTGCCAGACTGACAGTCACAGGCATGACTTCCAGAGGCAGATTTGGCTTCTACTGATATATTGATAACTTATAAGGGCACAAAATCCTATTTATAGTAAGAGATACAATCTTCTTCGTGCTTTGTTTTATGATACTGGATATTTCATGAGTAACAGTTTTGGAGATTGTAGCAGCTACAGTTGTTTTATACTCCGCAATACTATATTTACCGTGTACACACTTTTTTTTTATAAAGAAACTGCAAACTGAATCAGGTTTTCAAGGGTTTGATTCACCTCAATTTGCACACGTTTTTTGCTTTAGGCTAGTAAGAACGCTGTAAGCTGATGATTTAGGCCCTCTTTGCATCTGTCCAGTGTGTTGCATTACCGTGCACACAATAATAAGTGTTATGTTAAGGCTGCCTAAATGCACAACACATGACATTTTGGACACCAGCCTATTTTTTAAGACCGCACAACACAACCCACACAGTTTTCCTCTGTGCATTGTGGTGTGCTGAAAGTAACACGTTGAGGTGCATTTGCCTAATGGTTTGGTATAAAAGTGCCAAATTGGAAGAACCCAGCCAACCTTGGAAGAGAAGAATAATGACAGACTTGCATTACAAGTATTTACAGTTTGCCACGTCTAGTACTAAATGAATTATGCAAATGTATTTAATTTTTTATACTTCAATTCACAGCTTTAAACATGTGGCAAATCTTAGTAAAGTACAACAAATGGCTAAAAGACAATGGAAAAGCTGAGAACTCGAAAAGAAAGATAACTGGCAATTTCTTATGCTGAACAAAACCAACAAGCCTACTTTTATATGCAAGATAAAAATAGGCCAAAAACAAAAAAAAGTATGGCAGCGAAGTAGACAAAACAGCTACCCAATGTATCATAAATAGTCCCTGTTGTGTTTTTTACATTCTAGCTTGCTGCATCAATTAAATAAATGTATTTAACAATCCAAGACACATTTAACCAACCCCAAATCATCTACATGACTGGGAAGAGTTAGGGTAGAATATATAAGGAGGTGGATGTAGCCATATACAAAATTAATGGAGAAGCAAGAAGGACCTTGAGTAGAGCCCTTTGCAGACTGTAATAAAATTATGTTCTTCTGTGGCTATCAAACTGAGAAGTCCAGTGACCTGTTTTACAGTTGCTTGCTCAGCTTTCGCACCTGCCTCTCCCGGGCTTCAAATGCTGTTTTGGTGTCCATCAGCTCATTGACGGAACGTTTTACTTCAGCAAGGTCTTGTTCTGCTTGAGAAAAGCGTTCTACCAGGTCTCGGTTCTCCTTTCTCAGCTCTTCACAGAGTTGCTTCATCTCATCACTCTGTCGCTGGCATCGGACTCGTAGTGCCTCCGCTTCTGCTAGTAGGGTTTCGACTGTACGGACCACGCCTTCTAGCTGCTCCCGAGACATTTCTAAAATCACAAACACAAAGGTCTACCAAACAATCATAGCTAGAGTATATTGTTTATATGAGAGTCTGTCATAGTAATCATAGTTTATAAAGTGCAGCCTTTCTCAACCTTTTTACCTTGAAATAATGTTCAGAGAACCCCTTCTAAAAAATATAATTGTAATCTCTAAGTTTGCAATAAAATAATGGCAAAGGCAATGTACTAGACACCCAAGGAAAATCGTTTAATACCTCCGTGCTCTATACAACAAAATTTATTTTTGGTAATAATCATGATTTTGTAATGAAACCAACAAAATTAGTTAACCGAAAAGAAATGCAGGCAGTGAAAATGGTAGTGTCCCCTACAATGGTCAATGGAGAAATGTGCCCTTATATTATTGGTTGGTGAAGCAATGCCCACTTAAATAGTGGTAAGTACAGTGCCTCCATACAGTGCTGTTCAGTGGAGAAGTGCCCCTTACATTGGTGGCAGGAGGAAAAAGGCCTCCCCTTACATTGGTGGGTAGTAGAAAAGGAACCCCTTTGATGACCAGTGGAGAATGGCTGCCTTCACTTGTGGGCAGCGGAGAAGGCCCCCTTACATTTGTGGCCACTGGAAAAAAGCCCCCATACAGTGGTAGGCAGTGGAAAAGGAGAAGGTCCCTATTACATGTATTGGTAATCCGTAGGAGGAAAAATTACAGTTGGTAATTGTGAAGAATGCCCCCTAACATTGCAAGCCAGAAAATCACTGACAGTGGTTACTTATCTGAGAGACAAGAGGGAAAAAAAGGTTCCATAGTCCCTGCTGCTGACCCCCCTCAATTGTAGAACCCAAAAATATGCTGGTGCCATAAAGTGGAAAGTCAATTGATTAATGCCCCAGGAACCCTGGAGTTCCACAGAACTATGGCCACAAAAAAAACTTATCTAGTGGTTGGGTGCTACAGGTTTTTTTTTTTTTTATTTTTTTTAATGAAGCCAGAAACTTCTAGGCAGCCAACAATACCAGGAGATTTGCAATGGCAGCTTGCTTTCTTCTTGACAACAGGTCTCCTTTTAGAGCAACACCTTCATTGAGGTTTTAAAAGCAAGGTTACATACACTCTCTCTGACTAAACACACAAGTACTTAGCAGCCTAAACCTTTCCCTTTTTTAAATGGCACTAACCTGTACTGAGAGTAATATTTAGGGTTTCATTGCTGACCTCCTTGTAAAAATGGCTTCAATATTTTCCACCAGCAACCAAGTAAAGCTGGTACAAACTAAGAACTCTGTGTACTTATTGTGTCTGTGATGCCAAGAGTATTATAGCCATTGATCAGCATGGAAGCCAGGCAACTAACATATTTACTAGGATGGGTTAACAATGGCAGATTGCATGCTTCCTCAATACAAATGAGCAGTTTTAAAGATTCCAGATAACTTTCTATTAAAATCTGGGGAGGGAGGGAGGTGTCGAATGCTCTGGGGAGTTTGCGACTGGTGCAGGATTAACTTACCTCATACCAGCAAGATACTCGGTCTAGCTTTAGCTCCTAATAGAGTCAGTAAATCCACAATGTTTGTGCCTGATATGCAGTTGTTTGACAGGGGAGTGGAAAGCAAAGGTACCCGAACGCATCTTACATGTATGATGTATATTGGATACAGATATGCACCTTTCTGTAACCTGCAGATAGTATGTTTGTTTCATTTTATTTTGTAGTTTTATATGGAAAAAATCAAATAAAAATTGTTTGAAAAGAAAAAAAAAATCTGCTGAGGATTAGGCTAACCAGTCCGGTACCATATTAACAGTCAGGATTACCCAGCATACATTGGTTCAAAATGATCAAATCCCCTTGTCAAAGGTTTTGTTTTGGCTAACTTTTGATTACATTTTCTATATCTTATTTGCACTGTGAGATTCTAAATAACTGTCTGGATTTTAACCATATTTTCCATAAATTCCTCTTGTAACATAATTTCATAAAAATGAATAAATAAGTCAATGTTAATGGTAAAGCTGCACATATAGACAACTTTATCTTGTCATTATAATAGAGAATAACAGGGTCTTTTAATGATTTATCCAGTCAGATTACAGATGCTTATTTTCTTTTCAAGTGCAGAAAATGAAAGCAAATGTCTACAGCAATGGTTTCCCTGTGCTCCACTTCTTACACATCAGGACCAGGAAATAGATTATTGAATAGCAGGTTCTTAAAGGTAACGCTATAAGGGTGGGTCAATAAAACATTCATTCAGGATAAAATGCTGCAATTCATAGAGTTAATCGGTGCATGTGGTTATCATATGGATGACCCGCTTCCTTCTAAAATAAAATCAGAAGGTGTCTATTACTGTTCCAAGTCTGCAAATAGGAACAGAACATACACATTAACAGACTAAATCTCCTTGAAGACCTTAATATTTCCTATTCCCACCCATCCCTAAATTCCTGGCATTTAACCAGTTTAATTCAGTCTGCAAAATCACCAGATCTTGTATAAAAATGAATGACAAACCTATCATGTGTTTAATTAATCACAAAGCACAATGAAAGTGGAACATGCTGGGCTGAGTCAACTCCTAGCCTTTTTAAATATCTTGGATGTTGCAACAGCGAGGTCTCCCTGTTATAATGCCTAACCTTGTACCCTCCTAACCCCAGTAATATAAGTACAGATATTTCATTACCGTACTCCCAAGATATAAGAAAATGTCAAGTGGTTTAAATCTCCAGCCGCTTCCAAAAACTGAAATGTTACTTCTGAGCGGACTGAGTGAGAAACATATACATAGCTTCTAAAATGATTTTCATGGCATTGAAATAATTGCTAGGAGAAAAGATTGTCTTAAAAAATAGTGCTGAGGATATATTGTTTCTTTTAAACGCAACACGTAAGCATCTATATCACAAAGCCCCACCTTTAACATTGTGCCAGTACAAGAAGAAGAAAATAAAAGGTAGTAAGGAAAAAATTTGAATAGAAAATAGAAACGTGCTGCACATTGGGAATAGTAGTGATGTTGGAGAGAAAAGGATCATGCATGTCTTTGGGTTTATTTTGAAAAAGATGGTAAAATCAGGTTAAAGGTTGGTAGGGAGGAGCAAGAATTTGCGGAGAATCTTACCGTAGAAGCGACTGCTCTGCTTCAGGTAGATGTTGAGTTGAGTTAATGGGTCCAGCGTGGTCAATGTATGCGTCTACTGCTTCCTTAGCGTTCCAATTTTTTTTAAATAATGTGTACAATACTTCACACTTTGTCTTGTCTGTTTCCGCTGATGTCACTCTTATTACCTCATTCCTTCATCAATGACCTCTACGTCTCTTGTTCTAATTTCGTCAATTCTTTGTCACTATATGCATCATAGTTTTATTACCTCCTTCTGTTATCCCCCTTTCTCTCTTCCTTTGTCTTACTGCCCTTTGTCACACTCTCATTCTATTCCACTTTGTGGTAATCTTTCCATTAATCCCTCTCTTCTCATCCCAATCCCTGCAGATCCCCAGCTGTTTCTTACGTGGAGGTGATCGTCACGCTAATCCTGCTCACGCCATCTTGTGCTTGCTACTTGGCCATCTATCAGCTTATGTCTTCAAAGATTTCAGCTTTGTTGCTGTCATACACAATTATATTGTCTTACTAATATAACAGACCTAGTTAAGTGGACAATCATAAACAAGTGATTATCCCTAGGTGTATGTGTGCTTGCATAGTTAACATACAGGTCAGAGATTCAGGACCAAAGCTTTGCAAGTATATCTTCACCAATACATCGTTCGTAAAGCATTGCTAAATTAAAATATCACAACTTAGGGCTAACTATCCTGCGATGGTGTCTAAACTTACTCGCATGTCAGAAACATGGTCTAGATACAATATTTCTTGGATAGGTAGGATAGCGGCTGTGAAAATGACATTTTTATCCAAACTGCTGTACTTGTTCTGTATGCTTCCAGTTTCAGTCCCAACCTCTATTTTTCAATCTCTCCAATCAAAGGTCTTTCGCTTTATTTGGGGTGGGAGTCATCCGAGGGTCCCCAGAAGAACCCTCTATTTACACAAATCCAGGGGTGGCCTGGGAGTCCCAAATCTCTAAGTATTATCAAGCAGCTCAAAATGATCAGCTTAGCAAATATCACGCTGTATATGAAATACCCCGCTGGGTTACTATCGAAGAATCCTTTCTTCACCCCGTGCACCTTTTATGGCTCCCCCCCACCCCCACCCCCAGATATAGACCACCCATAAACAACCCCATTACGGCTCATTCTCTTCACATCTGGGTCTTGGTTAAAATTACAACAGGACTACTTTCTTCTAACCTACCACTACTTTCCTTCCTCCATAACCCTTCATTCTTCCCAGTTTATACCTATCCAAAGAACTTTACAGCTTGGTTTGACCGTGCAATAACTAATTTTTGGAAATTCCAAACCCCTGATGGGGTAAAAATGTTCTTGTAT
The DNA here is from genome assembly GCF_000935625.1 of Nanorana parkeri. NCBI lineage: Eukaryota > Metazoa > Chordata > Amphibia > Anura > Dicroglossidae > Nanorana > Nanorana parkeri. Next base: position 3,496,908 of record NW_017306293.1, on the reverse strand, counting down.
TTCCAAGGCCATTATCATCTTCCTAATAGGGAGATTTTCCATTATCTCCAAAGTAAAGCATTTATCTCCACACATGTCAAACAATTGGAATCTGGAAAGGAATTTTCCACATTTGAGTTGATATATGAGATAATCCTCACACTTCAGGTCTTATCTCCACAGTATATTCTTCCTTGCTCACCCCCGCCAACTGCCCCATTCAATGTAATCGAATAGGAAAGAGACCTCGGTCTTTCGAACGACATGGATATGTGGCTTATTTCATGGTTGAACACTAAATCCAGTTCCCAAAGTGCAGGTATGCTAGAAATTAATTTCAAAGTCTTAATGCACTGGCACTTGGTAACCACTATATTGGCTTCCTTTGCTCCGCAATGTTCTTCACTTTGTTTCAGGGGCTGCGCAGCTCCTGGTTCATACATTCGCATATGATGGCAGTGCTGAAAAATGTTGACGTTTTGGGGCAGTATTTTGAATCTACTTTCTAATCTCCTGGATAGACCCATTCCCAAAGGACCATCCATAGCTCTTCTTAATGACAAGCCAGATGATATCCCCTCTGCTTTTTTAAAACTTTCCCTTCATATTCTTACAGCTGCAAAGAGGGCAATAGCCAAATCTTTGAAATCCCATTCCCTTAGCACTCAAATGTCACGCTCACTGAATACTGTCCCAAGAGAAAAGAATTGCTGAATTAAACAACACCATGCATAATTTTGAAAAAATATGGTCACCATGGATAAAAAAATAATTTACCCTCAGACCTACATCTTAGCCTTTATACTCTTTGATGGATCATTTAACCATAGCTCACCAATTATAACCGGATCCATCCTTCCCGCACAGACTAGACTTCTCTGTTTCTCTATTTTGTTATTTCTTCTCTTCCTCTTCTTTCTCTTTCCTTCTTGTTGTCCCTTCACTTTCTCTTCCTTCCTCTGTACTCGTATATCTCTTTTTCTGCACATTATTGTCTCTCTTTTTTCTTTTCTATGGAGAGTTCCATTTTTACTATACCTCCTATATTTGTATATCTGTCCTAACATCGTATATCTGTCAGTACCTCCTAACATCACATATGTGTCAGTACGAATCCTAGGTCCTCCTGAAATTGAAGAGTACTGTAGTAGATAAGAATATTTTTTCTCACCAGCTGTGTAAGACTTCCTTTAATCTTACATATTTTTGCTTGGACGTTGTGAAGACCCTATCAATACTCCTTGGATTTGATGATTCATGAGTACATTTTGACCATTATAGTTGATGATGCCTTTGACAATCTATAGCAATAATACTTCTTCGAGGATTTGTATTTTTTTATATCCCATGATGTACTTATGTTACAATCTGTTTTACTTATTATTGTACATACTATGCTGGCTCTCATATTCTATTACAGCTTATCTCCTTTGTATTGTTACATTTTATTTTCCAATAAAAATTTATTTTGAGAAAAAAAAAGAAAATCACAACTTTGTCAAATACAATTATCATATATAAACCATGGGCTTCCTGGGGGGCTGACTGCACTCTCTACCAATGCTGTAGGTAAGCAGGTCCTAAGGGCAGTCAGCACAAGAGGTTATGGGTAGCTTATGGTTATGGAGCACTGTAGGAAGTATCCTAGAGAAAATTAGCTGCGTATTCCCTCTGTGCTGCTAAACAAACGTATTTTGTCACTGTCATTAACACCCTCTCATCCATTTCTTGTCAATTATTTTCTACCTTCTACTTTGTCACCCACTACCACCACCCTCACTACCACCACCCTCTAACTCATTTACTGCAAGGACATTGCCTATCATTTTAAAAACAAGCTGCAATTTATCTTCTCAAATGAACATATCCTGTACCACCACCACCACATGTAATACTTTCGCCTCTTGAACCTATCACCACAGAGGAGGCTGCAAAACAGTTCTCTGACACCCGCCTCACCACCTGTCGCCTGGGCAGCCCCAGGCTGAAGAGGGAACCTTGACTTCTACCTCTTCATCTAGCCCTGCCCTTTAAATCACATCCAGATTTAGCCAAAACGCCACATGAGTTTCTGTGCCATTCTGGGCGCTTTAACTCACACCACTGCACACTGGTAAACATTTTAGCCCCTTAGTGAGTCAACCCCAGACTATTCGTGTAGCCTGTAAAAGGCCCTCTGGAATCTAGGGGCCTATTTATACTAGATTTGGTCAAGCAGATGCTGGCACCCCTCCTGCTGCCACAAAGATCTGCTCCCTTCTAGGACAGGTGAGAAGCAGGGGCTATTCTTTTAGTTGTTCTAACTGTGCTTAGGTTACTCTTTTTTCATACAGGAAAAAATGTTTCTACTTGCATAAGAGTTCAATAAGAGGTCCAAATATTGTTCTAGCACAGGGGCCCATTGTTGATGATGTCCTGAACACCTATGCACACCTTCAAAGGTGCTAAAATAAACAACACTTTTTCCTGGGAATAGCTGGGAAAGCAATAAATCCAATAAAGACACTACTTTTTAGCATTTCTTACATATTTATTAGAAAAGGAATGCAAAATCATACAAAATGTATTATAAATATTAAATAAACTAATGCATATATTCATATGCTTGAATTTCAAACCTGCCCATAATTACAATTTACATATAATATTTTATATAAATATAACTAAAAAGCCTTATAAATTAGGGGCATACAATGGGAACTTTTAGATATGAACAAACAGAAATTTAAAGCTGGGGTGTATCATAAATAATCAGATACAGTATTTTCTTTATGGTTGCTAAACATTAATGGAATAATTAGGGGTTGACTGTAACTCTTTAAGGGTAAGGGCCTGTTCACACTATGTGTAGTGACCTGCGTTGTTATGCACAAGAACAATACAGGTTACCATCAGGAAACAAAGAAAACATTTGTTTTCTATGTGACCTGTTCATACTGCAACACTTACTGCAAAAGTCAGAACTTTTAGTTCTGGATAGAGTGAGGGAGGGCTAAAACCCCTATTCAGTTTCTATTTCTAGTTTTGTCCCCATTGTGGAGACTTCATCTCACTGGTGCATCTCCTGTATCCATTAGTTCCATTAGACAGTTCCTGTCTCGGAGACTGGTGCCACCAGGAGCAAGTAGTGAAGAGAATCTTTCCCCTCCATCCACCCAGAAAGCATTCAAATCTGGTAGAGATTCCAACTAAGGATGCACCGAAACTAGTATTGGTATCAGTGCCTATACTGGGCATTTTGTACTTGTACTCGTGAAATGCCCAGATACTAAGCGCTGAAACCAGCGTTTTAAAATTTTAAATTGATTCAGCTGCTTGAGGTCCCCCGGTTTCTGGGGACCTCAGGCAGCTGTCTTTGACAGCGCCAGTCCAGCCGCACTTCTCCTTCCCGCTGCCGCAGAGACCGGCACAGCCCTAGAGAGCCCCATACCCTCCCATACAGCCATGGAGAGCCCCACACTCGCCCATATAGCCCTGGAGAGCCCCACACCTGCTCATACAGCCGAGACCTGATCGCAGCCCTGGTGAAACTCGAACAGAGCCTTGGTGAGACCCGAACGCAGCCCTGGTGAGACGCAAATGCAGCCCTGGCGAGAAGCCGCATACAGCCCTGAAGAGACCCGCATGCAGGCCTGGAGAGATCGCACAGAGCCCTTTTAAGACTCCGCACATCCTTCTGAGACTGCACAGCCCTGGTTAGACCCGCACAGCCCTGGTGAGACCCAGCACTGCATTTTTTTTTCTTCAAACTGTCACATGACACTAAAAAGAGGTATTGGTAATTAGTATCAGTGAGTAGTTGAGGAAAAGTATCTGTACTTGTACTCGGTCTGGAAAAAATGGTATTTGTGCATCCCTAGTTCCAACCTTTAGCCCTCTATCTAAAATTTAAAAAAAGTTCTGGCTTGATTTCTACCTTGAGCATCAATAAAAAGTGAATGCACCTTTCCCCGCTCCAGACTGTACGTAAATTTCCATGACATCTAGGGTGAAGTAGCTATGCACTAACCACACTGGTTGATCATTGCATATTGCTCATAAGGTCACACAGTTTAAATGTTTTCAAAGCACAGTGCAATTACTGTAAGCCTTTGTATATATGGTTGGCTGATTCTTCCAGCAGTGTGGTGATGTTAATATCGGGCCAGACGACACATGTCACATTGGCATGCCGATGCAGAACCAATTTCGATTTCCTCCCAGTGAGATGCTCCACAAAACAGGCGAACCTTTACCTGGAAAAGAACAGGATCACATTTGCTTATTTTATGCATTTATATATAAAAGCAACCAGATATGTAGCAATTTACAAAGTATGAAGATCATTTGCATCAGACTTTTCACTCCAAACAGCTTTCATGATAATATCCCTATACAAGTCATGCACAAAGATAGAAACAGCAGCAACAGTTTTACTGGAAATCAGTTATCCCATAGACAAGTTGTGTGGGTTTTAGGAGGAAACTAGAGAACTGGAAGGAACACCACACAAATACAAAGAGAGCATGTGAACTGCTTGCAGATAGTATCCCTGCAGGAATTGAATCCAAGTTTAGTTGTGCAAAAGTTACCATAGATGTTCAACCATAGTGGAAACATACAAAATAAGAACACAAAAATATAACATAAGAAGCAATATAATGAATTGTGTGACACTAGGGATGATTTATAAAGCTTACACCCAGCCACATGCTGGGTGAATGCCATTTATTCAACAGTCTCAGCACTGAGTAGAGCTGAGGAACACCTTAACTCCAGCTAGTGGCAGAAATGGCATGCAAATGGCATTCACCCAGTGTATGTCTGGGTGGAAGCTTTATAAAACATCCCTAAGGATCTTTCTTACAAGGTCTTCCTAAGGGCTAGTCTAGATCTAAAGACCATAGTTAACAAAAAAAAGTGCACTAGGGTGTGTCTCATGGTCCATCCCTGAAAAGATAAGGCTCCATCCCTGACTCCCTGGGGTGCAAGGCTCCAGACAGGGGCAGAGCACTGTCCAGCTAGCCAAAGCCACACTGACCCATTCCTCTGGGTCAGCCAAAGCTGACCACCGAGTAATAGGTTGGGGGCTCTCCCGAAGAGAGAACCCCAGTTCAGGGGAGAAAAGAAACTTATGGCCACACATCCTCCGCCTAGACTTCAGGGCAGTCCCAAAGACCCACATCCTCCATCCTTGTAGAGTGAAAAATACATGAAAAGTGAAGTGCACAAAGAGTGGAGACAAATAAATAAGTGTCAAACTGCAACTCAATGGCTAGGCCATGCGACTCGGTATAAAAAAAATGACCCTTGGTCTTAGCCAAAAGGCATAGCCCAAGAGGCATGGTGCAGAGAAACCTGGTGTTGTTGTGACCTTAGACCTTAGTACCGTTTGCACAGTGGGGTCCCAAACCCATAGTGTTACTCGAGCACCCCAAGGCGCCACTCCCAGGGGGTGCTTGACACCGCAGGCTCTCTGCCTTCTCAGCCCATGACCAGACCAGTTAGACCCATTAAAATCAGGAGGCACCTCCAGATCTCAGACACTAGGGAAGTACTCCTGACCCCCACTCTTACATGAGTGGACCCTCAATTCAGTTCCTTTCTTATGGCCAGAACCCTTTGGGAGCCCCATCATCTCAGGCAGAGTACTGAGGAACGAAGTCTAAACACACTGCGCGCGGGTGGGGGCGTGGCTGCAGTGCCATTGACTTTAATTGCACCGCCAAGCCCCCTCCCACTCCAGAATGAAGGGGGAAGTTTTGTGAGCGATTGCTGTGTGTTTCAGCCGCTACTGCTCTGAAGTGGTGTGAATGGGCCCTCAAGGTAAGTGACTTGGCAATTTCTAAGCTATTGCATCTGCATGACAGCCAGGCTGCTAGTGTTTCAGACAGAAACAGATCAGAAATGGCATCTGCTACATTTCTGTTAGCAGCAATTAGGTAAATGTGTAAACGTTACTTGCAAAGGTCCCCGTGTTGCCACAATCTGCAAAACAAATGTCCCCATCAGTTCATTCTGCCAGCACCGTGTACTAGCACATTACGTGTAGATCAGAGTCTATGGAGAATCATCAGACGCATACTTTGCCTAATGTCCCATTATGTTTATGTAGAATGGCATGGGGGTGGGCATTTTACAATGGCTGAATAAAATAATCATAGATACAAGACAGTAATAGAACTATGCTATTATCATTCTTGCCTTGCTCCATTAGGATTCCCAATAGTAATATTATGTGCACCATATTGTATGTTATAAAAGACAGCAGTGTGGCTGAGTTACAGTCATTGGTGACATCTGCTGGCAAGTAATGGTAAGTGTGCTGAGATGTCAACCATTGGGATACCACGAAATAAAACTAATTGAAAACTGAATTTAAGTCAAAAAAGAAAAAACTGCCAGACGGTAGAGTTTTTGGCAGAACAGACATGGGGGAATTTATCAAAACTGGAGCTGACAGAATCTGGAGCAGTTGCCCATAGTAACCAATCAGCTTCTATTTTCAGTTTGTTTAGTTAAGCTTTGAAAATGAAAGAGAGAAGCTGACTGATTGCCATAGGCAACAGATTCTGTCTGCTCCAGCCTCGATAAATTCCCATCATGCAATGTTCTCTGCCAAAACACTTCCTCTTGCTGCTAGCGGGTTTTTATTTTGTATAAACTGCCTGCGGCACATGCGCAATGCAGTATATACTCCCGGCTAAAGGCCACTATTTGTAAGATGACAAAAATGGAGGACGGTGCCTGGACAGTGCAACATGCATGCGCACTGTAGTGACATAATCAGTGGTTGCCCAAAGATGGCGGATGGGTTGCCAACTCCCCACAACTTTTTTTTACTGATCAAGACATTAAACATTTACTGACGGAGCAAATTTTTATACTGACAACTTAAAATATGACAAAACTCCTATTGCAAGCTAAAACAATTCATATTTAAACAGTGTAAACAACATATACAATATCCACAACAAGGAATAAAAAAGTTAGGTATGAAGTGTAACAAAAGTTGAGCATGACTAACTGGTTAATTGAATGCTTTGGATGCATGACGGAGAACTGATGTGTATTTTAATTTTTTCTTTGTTTCACTGATTTTCAAACGTGGGAACTTTTGGATGTTAGTGAACCTGAAACTGGGGATGGGGTAAAGAAAAAAGCAGCGCAACACGCTGAAATGTGCGTATTAGTTGCGTTGCCTACACTCTACGAAAATGGTTGCAGTGGAAAAGAGGAGGAAGAGGGAGAGAGAAAGGGAAAAGAAAATGGTGCATTGGTGCAATGGAGTATAGCACGGGTCACTAAATGGCGGACCAAGTGGTGGTTGGTCCGCCAGATGGAACAGACCAAGTGGTGGTTCTGTCCGGACCACGATTGCTGACCTGCGCTGAGTTATGGCTGGCTGACAGTGGATACACCAGCCTCCAAGGCTGGTGAATCCATTTCCAGAAATAACCCAGCACATGCCACCCTCTGCTTCAGTCTTTGACAGCTAGGACTGCTGGCAACCTAGCAACCAATGACGTCAGGCAGGGCCGGCTGCTACAACTACAAGCTGTACAGCCCACCCAGATCATTTGTATTAGCCACCATTGTGCTGCCCGCCCCCTCCCTGCACTCCATACCGTGGTCTCGGGGGTCTGGGACCATGGTAAACAGTGTCAGGATGGAGAGTGGAAGCAGACCTCGATCTGCTCTGTGATTAGTGAAGCATGAAGCACTACTCTCAGCACTTCATGCTTCAGCTATCAAAAGCCAGATTATGAAGCACATTCTTGTGCCTGGTGATCTGTATTGGGGGGAAGGATCGAGTAAACCTTTCCGGGAGAACATTTTTCTCTCCCGGTTGTTCGGGAGCCGCTATCCAATAGCAGGAGACTCCCGAAACATCCGGGAGAGTTGAGATGTCTGCATCTGTGTATACAGCATTGTGTAGCAAACATATATATAGGAAAACTTCCTGTGTACCATAGATAAGCATGCATATAGAAAACTAACATTGCACTGCAGCGCCATCTACAGCTCAAACATATCATCCGTGTATATGCTGTTGTATTTCCAACACTTTGTACCACACAGATATGTGTTTTACTGTTCCACAAAAAAAAGAAATCAAATTTCTAAAAAAAAAAAAAAAGCACTGAAATGAGTGTTACAAATGCTCCTCATAATTACACTATCACTGCTTTGTAATACATATTTCTCTGATTGTTACAGGCACCCACCTTCTCCACTTTGCTGATGGTACAGCACTGCGACACTGATGTTATGTTGTGTTTGAATCTGCTGGCCACTAACACTGAATACTTGGATGGGAAGGCACTGGATTCACAATGACCGACACATGCATTTATAAACTGCGTCCCTCTGCAAGTCCCTTTACGATCACTTGTTATAGTGACATTAAATGCTGTAGGGTAAAAAGAATAAAAACTTATATAGTCTTATACTCTTGTATCGCTTTAAGAGTCAGATCATTCAAAAATAACATTGTATAATATTGATCCAGGGAGTTTTCTAATTATTTATGAGTAACAGGAAGGAATTGATTTTCATTTGTTTTTTGTTTTGCCTTCCTCTGGATCGTTTGCAGGTATATAATTCTGAGGATGCACAGTTTCTTGTTTTTGTTGTTTTAATTGACATTGTACCGACTATGTAGCTAAGATTAGTACAATATATTAGTACATTTTGCTACTAAAACTTACTCATTTAAATCAAAAAACCTTCATTTTTGTGCAATTATTTTAGCTGATTTATTCCTTATGAATGTTTATTTTACCAAATAAATGTCACTTTATTTTTTTGTTCATCTTCAATGGGCTGGCCACAGGTAGCTTTCAGCTTATTTTCTTTTTTTCTATCTATATTCTGCATTATAGATCTTAATATATATGCTATAATTCACCTGGCACCTTATCTGGCTCCAGAACTAACTTACGGTGAATGTGACATCCTGGTGTAGCGGCATCATAGCTCCGAGTCTTTGGGGTGAGTACAGCAAATATTAGGATGACAGTGGCAAATGGCAAATACATGATGGCTGTATTGGAGGAGAAAGAACAGTTTACCACAGTTGCCCTTTTATAACTACGTTAGTAAGTAATATCATTTAAAGTATTTTTCAGCATAATTTTGTAAAACGATAAAGAATAATCAAATATAAACTTGAGCATCTAACCTAGAGAGTTAGCCTACAAATGATAACCATAATGCTAAACTAGAAAGAGATCATTGAAGTTCTGCTTTTCAGCATCTTACCTGAGTAATAATGAATCTCAGTTGTTCAGTAGAATCCTCCGTATCCTTCATCTTCATTGAATATACCCACCTATATGTACTGTGTACTGACACACCCATCCACACCTGATCTGCCAGAATACCACCCACCTGAACACTACCCATCCCTTCCTCGGGGCTCTCCAATCATCCCAAATATTGAAAGATGTCGTATTTATCACCACTCTACCACCAGATCAACACGGTTCAATGTATTAATACCACCGCTGTCCTACAATAAATGTAATAGTAAGAGTATTTCATCAAAGCAGGGGCAGTTCAGAAAAAAAGTCCATTCATTGCTGATTTGTTATGAAATTTTATGTGTCAATGTTAAAATGTTCAAATGAAGTCCCAGCCTGTACTGCCTTATAATAACCAATTCCATTCTCCCTTGTATTCCCCTATATTGTAAAATCAAGGATCTGATTGGTTAATATAGGGCAGCCCAGACAACTTGAGGATGTACTTTTATTTTGTGGCCTTGTGGTAGGGTCAGACAGGCTACGCCTTTTGTTCCCCATGGTCCCTGTGTGTGTTGTAAAGCAGCCACCGCTTCAAGCTTACTACCACAATGGACTACAATCTCAATACAAATTGGTATACTAAACATGAAATTGTAGTCCATCACGTGAGAGAGCTTGGAGCGGTGGCTGCTTTACAACACACACAGGGACCATGAGGGACAAAAGTTTCAACATGAATTCAGAAATAATTTGAGGATCTACAGCCGAGTGATACAAAAATAGGGTTAAAGTGACATTAAACTCTCAGATTTTTTAACATAAACCAATACTTTAATGTGTGCCTTATTGTAATCAATTGTTTGGCAGCTGTGTTAGAGCCATGCTGTCAGCTCTCTGTCCGGTCACCTGGTAATACGTCATGAAAGCTATTAGTTTGAAATATATTAGTATTGACTTAAAATATTACATTAACTTGTTAAAGCTTATACAAGATTATAATGATTGAGTTCTACATATACTTTGCATTCAATTTTCCATTGAGTCCATCAGTCTGGCATTGGTATTTTTGTACCTGCTTGCAGTTCAGCTTTAAATATAAGCATCAGAAGCTAATGTTTTCCACTGTTGATGATTTAGGAACAACCAATAAATAAGAAATTCTATGTTGTCCTAATTTGCAGCAACATCTTGCCTTATTTGCGACTTAGCTAACTTTTTTGACCATGTTCCTTTTTACACTCATAATCCGGGTGTAATATGAAACATGGTCACATCGCAAGAAGAAAGTGCATTTATTATCTGTTTTTCTAAAAGATGGAAATTTCCTTTCAAAGTTGCCCCTCTGAATCCTTTTCTGAGGATGATGTTAGGATTTTTATTGCTGGTGCAATTTTCCCAAACTCATGTCATCCATGTTTTTAACTCAGCATAAGTTTGTATCAGGGAAAGCGATGATCTTTCCAGTCACTGCGAGCAGTGTCAATACTAACATCTTGTAAAAGGTTTTGTATCTTTGACATAATTGTGGAGTGTTTGACCCTTACCACATGTGTTCAGCGGAATTGAATTAGATGCGCCACAAGCAAAGTATATTCACCGATGAGTAAACCATTGAACAATACATGGTGATCACCTGCAGAATGCAAGCGGGATTTAGCTGTTGACGTACAAAGTATCTGAAACATCAGAAGAGAACACCTTCCATGAACAAAAGAAACTAGATCAGAAATCTGTTAATCCAGTTGAATTACACAGAACATCATATTTTCCACTTCCTGTTGTGTCATTTATTTAAGGACAGTTGGATAACTGAAGGAAATTTCTTTTGTTGGGTATATACACATGGGCTCCTGCAATCCAGAGAGGAGATTAAACTTGTTTTGGGATAAAATATGATGAGTAACAAATCCCAACTGCCTGTGTCATTGGAGAGTAGTCTTTCTTCCTCTGCAGGACAATGCCCACCGGAATACATCATTCTGAAGTTTAGACAATAATCAGGTTTGGTTTTACTGTGATTAAAGTGTAATTTTTCCATGAATAAGAATAGATATATTCATGCTGATGCAATGAGGAACTAGAGAAGCCATAAGTGACAAAATATTGACCATGTTGTCTCAACTATTGGAACTCCCTCCTTATCGGCCTTCCCCTACGCAGGCTATTCCCCTTCAGTCTGCAATGAATGCTGCTGCCAGACTCATCCATCTCACCAACCACTCAGTATCTGCCAATCCCTCCATTGGCTTCCCATCACCCAAAGAATAGAATTCAAAATATTAACAACCACCCACAAAGCCATCCACAACTCTGCCGCAGCTATATCTCCAACCTTGTCTGAAGGTATCACCCTAACCGTCCCCTCTGCTCCTCCCAAGACCTGCTGCTCTCTTGCTCCTTCATCAACTCCTCCCATGCTCACCTCCACGACTTCTGTAGAGTCTCTCCCATTCTCTGGAGCTCCTTATCCCAACCCTTACTCTGTCTGTTTTTAGGCCTATCCCATATCTGCCTAACCACTGAACCATTACTTTCTCAAACAACTCATCCCCACACAGCTATTACCTTTTGTATGACTTGCCCCTCCCTTTTATATCGTAAGCTCTCAAGGGCAGGGCCCTCCTAACCATCTTGTCTTGAATTGCACAAACTGTTGGCGCTATAAAAATCGTGTATAATAATAACAGATGCAGCCAAAACTTGATCATGACCATTGCACCAGTGATGGGTGGCAAAGATCAAACTTCATGATCTTTTTTCAGGGAATGCCTATAGCACCTTCAGTCTTCACTTTTCAAAACAAGAGCCATTGCTACTTATGTAAGAAAGATAATGAACTTAATGAAAACACCTTGCTGTAAAAAATAGATAAAAACATATTACAGGGAGACAGAAGCTAGAAGATGCTGAAGACTAATGGTATAATTCTCTGCTCTCATTTTCTCTCCCATCCTCACTTTTCTTTATTTATAAAAAGAAAAAGACAATACACAAAGTAACGTGAGGTTAATCTAACAAGTGCCTATACAATGCCACTAACAAAAGTGTACAGTGAGTTATAAGTTCATGATAAGCATTCTAGATGGTAGTGTTAACATAAGTTTTCCTACTGATTGTAACATTATTTGTCCTCAAAGTAATAGCACAACGGGAAGCGCAAAATGTAATGTTCTGTGCACTTGAGATGGATTAACATATTACTAACCTTATCTTTGTTCACAGAGAGGTGTTATCTTCTGCTGTTTTGGATACTTTGTGCATCAGCTAAGTCCCATATGCAATCTGCAGTTTATCAACCTTTTAGAAACTACATAACATTGTGGTTCTAAACACAGTTGCTATTTGGCTCTGTTAAGTCTTATTTGATCTTACTCCCCACAAACATATAAGCATTAGTCATTGCTCTGGTTGCGCCCATCCACACCTCAGTTTAAGGAAACTTACCTAGAAGCACAGCCAGGTAAGCATACTTTTTATGAACTGTTGAACACCACTCTGGAATACTACACACCTTGTTCATGCTTTATTATGAACACAGCTATTCAATCTTAAAATGTATCCAAAAACCTGGATATAAACACCCCTCCAGATGGTAGCGAGCCCCGCCATGATCCATAACATTTTTTCAGTATCCACGTACATGTGCATATGCTATACACAAAATTGTCTGATGTCCGAAAACAAAAAATTTGGATGCATCTGAACTTCTTTCCCGAATTAAGTTTTATTGTGTTAAGCATCAACTTAAAAAAAATCTATATTTTCGTTAGCGGTAGTACGTACGAATATTAATTATGAACTATTTTTTGTTGCAGCAAAGTGACATTAGACTAAAGAAAAAAAAATACATTTAGGTCTTTAGGTCTGGTAGGAGTGTTAGGTCTGGTAAGAATCTTAAGGGGGAACCCCACACTCTAAAATGGAGGGGAAAAATTCCTACCAGACCCTTATCCGGAGCACAGTTCCAATTCAATGGAGACAAGGGCCTCTTCCCCACAAGGTGGTTGTGGGGGTCTGCAGCCAGGGGGCTCATTTGCATCGGGGTACCCCTTTGATTAAGGGCACACCCAGATGCCATTGCCCCCCCCCTTTTTGAATGAGTAAGGGGTACTTGTACCACTACCCATTCACTAAAGGGTTAAAAGTAAACGGAAATAAACACACACATTTTGAAAAAGTCCTTTAATTGAAAGAAAAGTCAGTTCTTGACAATTCCTTGAGCTCCCGAATGCCATTCGCGTCTGGGAGCCGAGGTGTCCTATGAATAGTATTATGACACCTCCGCTCCCAGACCCGAATTGCATTCGGGAGCTCCCGAATGATATTGTGGTCCTCATTGGGCTCGGACGGGTCGTCACGCGGTGGGATTTTTTTCTTATTTCGGTGAGTGTCTTTTATCGTGATTGACACTGGATTACATCGATGGATCCATTTATTTATTTTTAAAAATAATAAAGGAATTGTCAAAAACTGACTCTTTGGGGGGTTTTTGGCAATAAAAGGACTTTTTCAAAATGTGTAGTGTGTTTATTTTCGTTTTTTGCCGGCGTACATGTCTACTTACCCCTTTGCTGGAGATGTCCCAGAACACTTCTTCATGTATTCCGGGCTTGTCCTCTATTAAAGAACTTTAGGACATTGGTGAGGGATATCATATACATAGTTGCAGACTGAAAACTTGTAAATTATGCCTCAATGTCCTCAAAAAGTAATACAAACCATACTTGTCAATACATTTGTCAATACATTTCTTGAGCACCGCCAGATTCTGCATACCCCTATATGGAAGTAAACCACTCAGCCTTCCCTGACACAATGGTTCTGGAACATTAAAGCTGAGCTTCGGGCAGATAAAAAAGACACATGCATAGACATAAAAGCTCTGTATTCCTTCATACATTTGAAAAATTATTTTTCCTGTAAAGCAGAGCTCAGACTGTGGTAGGTAGAAGCAACACAAGGAGCCAATCAGATGTGCTGCACTGCAGGGAGCATGATGATTGGAGGAGATAGAAAGATGAGCTCTTTAGTCTGCTGCTTCTCCTTTCACTGCCCACTTGCAAGGTGGGAGTGAGGAGCAGATCTGTAAATGTTACTGTACCACAGCAGAAAAAAATCAGGTTCCCTCCCCTTCAAGTGGTAGAGCTGTGTAAATGTTAGAACTGGATGGAAAGAAGTAAAAATATTTTGCCAAGTAAAACAGCTTCTTTATATTTATCTATATTTAATATGTGTATTTAGCTGCTTGCCTTGAGTTTAGCTTTAATTAAATCATGTAAATAGAAGATGGTACATACAGACTGATTTATAAAAAGGAGCTGAAAATCTTCATTCAAAAAACTGTGTGAATATTCACTTACATTTTCCAATCATGTGATAAGCACATTCCTGTTTACTTTAAATGCCCAATCACGTGCACATGCTTTTCACATAACTGGATAATGAAAGCGAATAATCACAATTTTTTTTTGTGAAGATTCTCTACTCTTTAGGTAACTCTGCCCAAGTATTGCTACATAACCAACCTGGCAAATTTCATCACACATAGTTCTCTTAGATAGAATTCAAAAACTTTCAATTAACAGGAATCAAACAGGAATATGGGCTCTTAATGGTAAATTATCTACCACCAGAGACCTATTCCATTAACAAATCAGATAACAGCTTTTATCACCCACACCCCTCTTCTTTTTCTCTTTCTCTATCAGTTTCTTTTTGCATCTTTGATGGCCCTCTAGCAACAGTCCTTCCCTCAAAGAAATACAGTAATACCTTGGTTTACAAGTAACTTGGTTTGAGAGTGTTTTGCAAGACAAGCAAACATTTCTGAAAAAGTTTGCCTTGATATACAAGCAATGTCTTGCAATAAGAGCAAAATTCTATAGAAAAGCACCACCGAATAAGGCTGAAGCAGTGCGAGCGATGAGTCTGTTTAACGACAATGCAATGTCCCATTGGATAGATTCCTTGTTAAGGTTTCACGAAATGAAAAAGATTCAATTGAGTCAAGAGATATCAGTGATTCCGTTAGCGATAGTGAAACTCGTCCTACACAATAATCCTCCTCTCTCTTGTCCCCCTCACACCAGCCAGGAAGGTACAGGTAATCGGTTTATTTTTCTTTATATTTTGTACAGTATTATATTACAGTACAGTATTGTAATACATTTTATATGAATATTTTTGGGTTGTGGAACGAATCATCTGAATTTCCATTATTTCCTATGGGGAAATTCGCTTTGATATACAAGCGCTTTGGCATACAAGCATGCTTCCGGAACGAATTATGCTCGTAAACCAAGGTATTACTGTACCAGAAATTGTTATTTGAAGGAGGAACTCTGCCCTCACTCACTAAGTGTACTTTCCATTATGTTACAGAATAAAGTTAACCTGGCATTTTGATGACCTATCACAATGTCCTATTGAAAAGCTATATAGACTATCTGTCAATTGTCAAGTATATTGGGCAAACACTAGCACCAGAAGGCAGTGATTCTGCTGATGACATAATGTAGGAATAATACTTCTTTATTCTATTAATCAGTTCAGGTTCATGAGTCATAACAGAAGGGAAGTTACTTATAAAACTATGATGAGTGATGATATTAAATGCAACTCCTTAAATGGCCATCCGCCCCAAAGGGCTTATTCATTTCTACAATATACTTACGTCATATATTATGCATACAAGTAAATGCTACTGGATAAGATACTGCTGGCAACTGAGCCATGTTAGGTATACACTGAGAGGCCAGATTATTATGACCACCTGACGTTTGAAGGCAAATTAGCTATAATTAGCTATAATTTTGCGTTGAAGTTGCTAGAGGGCCAGACCATTATAAATAGGGAAGCAGGTTGTTTACCACGACAGTAGAAGTGATTTGTTTCTGAAGATATGGGTAAACAACGCGATTTAACAGCCTTTGAACGTGGGATGATTGTTGGCTCTCAAGCCATGGAGCGAGTATCAACAAAACAGCAACATTTGTTAAATGTTCAAGAGCAGCTGTTGTTAAAGTGTTTAAAGACTGGACTGTCAGCCCAAAATCTGGGTCTGAACGCGCGAATTGTGGCCGTCAGCAACTAGTCAATCTTAGGGCAGAACGGTGAGTGGCAAGACTGGTACAAGACAACAGAAGGGCAACAGTTCAGTGTCAAATTCCTCGCATCACCTTCCAACATCTCGTGGAGTCACGAGGCGGCCCAACGAAGTCATCTCGTGGAGTCTCTCGTGGCCCAACGAAGTACTGATGGGGTGGTCATAATAATCTGGCCACTAAGTGTATATATCATAGTGACACAGTTAATTAGATTGAAGTTCATCAAGTTAAACAGCTTTGGTCCAGAGGAAGGAAAACCAAATTATCTATGCAGCTGCTGGCAATTTTATAATATGGGAGAATGAAAGAGCAGTTCAAGTCCCTGTATGAAAATATTGCACTTGTAACTATATCTTTGGACATTATTAATTGAAAGAAAATCATTCAGTCATTTTAACATTCCATCATTGTTTTTACCACAATTACCTCATGCAGTCAACCATTCTTACTGTAAGTATTCCTTTCTACACTAATACAAAAATTGTCTTTCTTATATATGCAACTGATGTTTCATTGTCCTTTCTGCAATCCCTGGAATACAAAGTTAATTTTCCAAATCTTCATGTTATCCTTAGCTATATTTGAACAGGTTTATTAATTCACCTCTAGGATATCTTTTTTTCAAACATACCAACATTTTCCAGTCTTGTACTGTAAGTATGATTTTTCATCTATTTAAGTAAGTTACCCACTCCCTAAATCTCCTATGCCCTTTATATAACATGGTGCCAAACACTGGATCCAATTTCCTTGATGTGGTCTTACAAGTAAGTTAATACAGTGACAATACTGTGCTAATATCAAATGTACTTCGCTTTTCTTAAATCCCAGGATTTTATTTGCAGCTGGTGCTGAGTATTCAGTGATGCTGATAAGCTTATTGTTAACCAAGAGTGTCACACCATACTCTATTGCTTGAGTGGACATTGGTTGATTGAATGATCTGCTGTACAATCCTGAGGGAACTCCTATGGATTATCCATCATGTTATTTACATCATGGTTAATCTTTCAGTTTCTGGAAATACAGAATGCTAATCACAGACTTACTGGTTCCCAGGAACTCTAATAAAACAATTATAAGTCCTATCCTCTCTCATGGATGTACAAACTAAACTGAATGGGAGTAGGATAGCCGTCTACTGGCAGGTTAGACTTGATGAATACAGTCGACCCCCGAAATTTGCGAAGGTTACATTCATAGAGCACCCCGCGAATTGTGAAAAACAACGAATTTTGAATGTGGTCAAGAAAATGCCTATAAATGAATTCATTTCAAACTCAGCTTAATACATTAGCCTTAAAAAAAAAAGAATGTAAAGGTAAACTGTACAGTACAGTACTGTACTGCTATGTCTCCCGTGGTGCTAGAATGTAAAATACCGATGTTTCCCCTATACGGGAAAAATCCGCAAACGACTGAGGCCACGAACTCTGAACCGCGACTTTGCGGGGGTCGACTGTACTCACAACTTTGTAAGTTTTTAATGCATTTTAAGCTTTTTAGTCAGTTGTAATCTGTAAAATGTTTCACCAGAGACATTTCAAGACATTGAAAGGTATCCACGGACATATGGATCATCGTTTGATTTGGTAACTGATCATCTTATACCTATAAACAACTTTACACAGAGTCCTGGAGCTTTGCAAATCTGAAAGTAGCGACTCTGCATGTGACAATTCTGCTGCCACCTTATATTCTGAACATTTTCACCATGATATTAGTAGGCCTGTTGTACAATAGCTTTAACTGTAAGGTAGCAAATGCCTTATTTAATGTGTTATGAGGTGTATATAGAGACGTTTTTTTCTGTTTGGCAGTGCACTCAACATATACATTTGGCCCTTTATTTTTTTTCTAAAACACAACCAGTGAGATGGAGTTAGGTGGATTATGTGTATCACCAACATGTAGCAAAAGGCTCTCATCGAGGCTCCAATAGTGTATGATCTTCTCACCCGGTTGCTGATGGTGTTGATGTTGTGCTGCAGACTGCACTAGAGTGTGACTCTCAGTTGCCTAGTTGGTTACATATGTGGCAACAGTACAGGCAGCAGCAGAACACAGAACCAAATTGCAGGACAGAGGCCAGGTCAGCACAGGCTATGGGTCAGAGCTGGCAGCAGACAACAATAGTTAAGATACAAGCAGATGACTTGAAGGGCAGGTGGTAGGCAGAAACTGAAAACAGTCTGAGTCATAATTTGAGGCAACTAGAAGAAACAGATATGCATGAATAAGCTGGGGCAGATGGAGATAGATACTGAGAGAAATCCAAATCACAACAGATAACCAAATTTGAGTTCACAAAAACAACCTGGCAGGTCAGGATACAGAGCAGACACCATAAATCAGGCATTGACTGTGTTGTGATCCCACTTAAATTCTAGTGAATGAAGCCAGATGTGAATGAAGCCAGCTGAACCATGACCACACCACGGTGCTAAATATTGTCCAGTGAATGTCTAATTATTCTAGTAGGAGAACACAGAGGCGAGGGTACCAACTGTGCAAGATAAGCAGGGGCAAGAACAAGCATG
Organism: Nanorana parkeri; assembly: GCF_000935625.1. NCBI lineage: Eukaryota > Metazoa > Chordata > Amphibia > Anura > Dicroglossidae > Nanorana > Nanorana parkeri. The sequence continues at coordinate 3,478,056 of NW_017306293.1, read as the reverse complement.
CAGCTTAGTTATTTTAGACCGGGGTCAGAACTACTGATTGGCACATGTGTTCCAGGTAAGTACCACAGGAAGTACTGAAGCCACAGGATCAACTTGACAGCCAGGAAATTAGCTTTATCAGAGCAATGGCATAAGAAACCCACATGTGCCCTCAGTGCACATTTCTGTCAATGCACATCTCATTATCTTCTATATCTTCACCTTAATGCTTTGTGGAGTGAAACAAGCATAATGTTTAATATGAACAATCAATCACATATAAGATCAGCTCATTATGAGAGTGAATAGTGTATGCCTTTATATAAACAAAGAACAGTTTTTGTCTGCTCTCAAGCAGACACTTTGATAATGAACAGAAGACTGAATCTGCACAAAATGTACCCTTCATGAATTCTAACACAAATAACAATGGTTACATGTCTGTATTGTGTACGTGCTGCTGGTAATATCTGTGATTCCATGCATGTACAATGTTCAATCTAGGTGACTGATGTGTTTAATAAGCTGGCTGTCATTAATTTATCTATTCAGCAGTTGAAAATTTAAAGGGGCATTGCTCATTATATATAAAGAGGACTGGGCTTTGTAGTCCTCTGCCTACTAAACTAAATGGCTCATTGGCTTCCCCCTTAGCATATTCCTTGGTAATTCTGGTACCAAAGCCAACTTCAAGATGCATGTTATTGAAGAGTCCCACATTGCCCTGCTTGTATTTTTGATATATGTTGTTCCTAAGTAAAATGGCTTGCATACACCATACTGCAGAGATGTGTGCCACAGCTCTGGGACTACATGTCCCAAGAGGTATTTTACCTGCCTCAGTGGTAGGGGCGGGAGGATGTATTGGCAATGCCAATTGACTTTATTCTGGGAGTTACTGGAAATATTGCCATTCATTTGCACTCCAATGCAGTAAGGCAAAACAGCTCATGTGTAATAGTGTACCACAAGCTATTATGCTCTGTTGCTGGAAGTGTTAACTATAACATATGAAGGGGAATGTAAGTGGGTCAAGGGTAAGTTTAAAAGAGACTATGTGAGCAAAGGCACAGTCTTTTTAAATACCCATTTGTATGCAGCTAAAATAGCTCATCCGTGGTGAATAGACCTATTTTTTATCATGATTTGTGATTTACAGTAGTTCTCCCTCAATGTAATTTTCGAAATCCTTGTTTACGAGGGCGGGTGTGGACTGGGACGTGATGTGGTTTTCCAGATGGCTTCATGTTAAAGTCATAGGAAAGTGTGTGCTAATGGAAAGATGAGAGTGAGGATTATAAAGATTATGGAAGTGCCAGAAAAGTTGAAGAATGTTCCAAAAACCTGTCATGAGAAGTGAGGATGGGGCTTTGTGATACTTTTAAGCAGATATATAAAAATGATTAAATTATTATATATTGGAGAAAGAATACCAAGACAACAAAGCTTCATTTTAAGAGGACCTGTACTCAAGTTGTACCCAAAGAAGGTAGGCAGAGTGCAAAGGACTAGTCAACAGTATTGCCTGTAGGTTACCTACAACTGATCTTCTCATCCGTTACTGACTTACTATTTTGGTAGGGGAGCAGGGCTTTGCTTCCTCATGACTGCTGATTAGGTAACAGGAGGAGGAATATTGAAGACCTAGCAGAGAAGGTAGAGGAAGCACATTCACAGAATGGATGTATCGGGTAGATGCATGCAGTCCTCAGGTACAGATTCCTCTCCAGCAAGCAACACAGTAGTGAAATCATCAAATCTCACTCCAAATCTGATGGATCTCTAGAAGTCAGAGGCAGCAATGCCTCTCACACAACAGACATACATTGGCTGTAGCCACAGGAATGGCTCACATACCAGGAAATGCACTGCTATTTTTCAAGAGGAATATGACAAAAAGTATAATTTACAGGGTTCTGTTTAGGTAAGTATGTTATTGGTTCGCTCCCCCGAGGGTACAATCAGCCATTGTACTTGATGGCACACCACTGTCATTTCATTAACATTTCTAAATGTTCTCTATAACAAAGTAGATCTCTCAGGTCCACTTTAAACCCAATCACTAAAATGTAAGATAAGCGGTAAAATCCAACTGAATTCTAAAAGACTTCGTAGGTCTGTTTTGCAAAAAAATTAAAATGTAAAAAGCTCTTCCTTCAAGGAATTTTTTTTTTGTTTGGTTTTGTGTGCAATGCCTATAGCAGTCATGCAGTGCAGAGTACACTCTTGGTCCACATTTGGCATTTGTAAGAAGGAGGAAGATGCCGGAACAATGTAGCTTGCATGCACAGGGTTTTCATCATCAGTGGCCTGAGGAAGGAAGCAGAAGAGAAGTTAGCATTGGTGGTGACAGTGAGTACTGACCTGTCAGAGATGGAGGAGGCAAACTAAGAGGCACGTTTGCCATAAAGTGCAAGTATGCTATTTATTCACACCCCCAAAGGGTACATTCAGCCATTGGGAATTATCCTCAATATATTGTAAAGCGCTGTATATAAATCCTGTATAATAATAATGATAATAACCATATCAATCTAGAAGTTTGGAAACTTACTTATTAAGGATGCCCATAGGATGTACTTCCTCAGTGCAGTGACACAATGGGGTTGATTTACTAACCTTATAAACACACCACGAACATGTATACACCTCTGTAGTGTGTTCCCTCCCAGCATGATCTATGGGTGGAATCTAAACACCTTTGTAGTGTGTACACACCCAGCAGGTGTGTTGTGCAAAGCCCTGCCCTGAATTGCAAGGTGATGTTGTGTAAATTAGCTCTACATTGTGTTGCTTGCGTTGATGAATGCAGGAATGTAAATGCATGAGCTAACCATTTTTGTCTAAACTGTGAAGCAGCATTATATATGCATCATGTGCATGATTCTTCCATATATGGCATTAATGGAAATATGCTTATAGAGACTTTTTGGTTGATAAATACGCTTTGCTGTGTAAAAATCACACGCACCTGGTGCATGCGTGTTTAGGTTAGTAAATCACCCCCAATCACTCAGACAGCCTTCTGAACTACAACACAACCTCTGAAAGATGTAACATTACCAGTGCGTGCTGGGAGCAATGCATGATGGAATATGTAGTTTTGAGAAATCAAGATTGCGTGACTTCAAGAGGCAGGGGAAGAAGCGCAAAGCACACTGGGAATCCAGGAAGTTGTGATGGGCAGACAGAAGGCAGTACTCACTATATAAAAGGGATTTTTCAAAAAAGCGTTGATTGCATTAGCAAAAGCTACTTTAGTACGTATTCCTATTACAATGGTAATATTATAACCGGATATTATAAGCTAGAACTTTACAACTTCTTTAAGTAGACCCATAAAATTCAGCTTTTTAGTAAATTCAAGTAATTAAACTTCCGTAAAATCTGGGTTAGCAAAATAAAACACTAAGGATGCTTTAAAATAAAACACAAGTGCTATGAAACATTCGTATAAAACCTCAACATTGTTTATTTTGTAGCCAGGTTTTTTTTTTTAAATCTTGATAGAATTGGGCAAATACTGACTACATACAAGGAAACACTTTTAGCATTTAATACCTGGCTTGATCCATGTGAAGTGGATAATGCCCCTGTACCACCTCAAGCCTTTTGTTTAGTAAGAAATGTATATCCCATTATTTCAGTTCAAACATACAAAAGTGTGAATATATATCAGCCCAGCGCTCAGAAGAGAAGTTTATTAAATGTATATCCCATTATTTCAGTTCAAACATACAAAAGTGTGAATATATATCAGCCCAGTGCTCAGAAGGGAAGTTTATTAAATTTTCTGTCAGTTTAAACAAGAGAAAATACTATACCTTGTTTGTTATGCTGAGTAAAGCACAATTGTTGTCCATTTTTATATGTCTTCAACTCTTAAAAATAAGTACTATAATATTTACTTTTAGTTTAGGGGAAAAGTGAACATTTGTCATTTTACCATCTTATCAAGGTGATATTTCAAGATACAGTTGTAGGTGATTTAGCATGAATTTGTATCATGTGTAATTAGGGCTTTATAGCATGATATATGGGAGTTACGTATACCTCCTCTCTCCAAGTCACCATTCTCCTGACACGGCCATTGAAATCTGCAACCAGGGTGGCAAAGCAGCTCACGTCCTATTCAGACCTGCACCTCCTCGCCCTTAAATGCTTGGCACAAATAGGAACAACAGGGTCAGTCTTGTGGCCATGCAATTTGCATTTTTTTTAAAAGGAGGTTAAACAGACAGCCCAGGAGATGACTCAGTCATGTCACCAACATCTACAGCAGTGGTTCTCAACCTGTGGGTCGTGACCCAAAAGTGGGTCGCAACCCACAGTTGAGGGGGTCGCCATGTGCCTTGTGCTGTGCTAGGTAAGAGACTCCTCAGCCTCCTTCTAGTGCAGCAGTGTCAGTTCTCCTAGATGGTGCTGCAGCAGCGGCGGCTGGAGGGGATCTGAGAGAGGGAATTGGGCAAGAGTGAGGGGAGGTGAGTGCCACTAGCCACCCGAGAGCCCACTCAGATACTAGTATTGGTGCACCCCTAAATTTTACCATTGGGGGTCACCACAACTTGGCAAATGTTACCAAGGGATCCCGGCCCTAGAAAGGTTGAGAACCACTGATCTAGAGGAAGCGGCCAGATGCCACGGTCTGAGGAGAATATTGCATTTTTTGTTATTTCAAAATTTCCATACATATTTTTAAATACAGCACAATCGGACGAGCTGTGTGGGCGCGTAATGTTTGGTAGCGAGTATGCTGACTGAAGGGACATACAGTCTGTGGTGTAAGCCATTCCTCTATACAAAGACTGTGAATGGGAGAAGGAAGAACAAAAATATCAAGACACACAAAACACCTTTACATTATATATATATATATAGATAGATATTAATCCATAGTATGCAAGACACAACATGGGACCTACCTATTCACATTGTGGTACTGGTAACTCACAGACCCTGAACCTGAAACTTTTCCATGACATCATTGTTACTAGATTTTCCGTGGGGGAGGAATGCTAAAGAGATGTAAAATACTAGAACAAGATGGGACAACTGACACTTCTAAGCATTCACCACCCATAGTGTTTCCCTGTGTTGCTAAGTAATAATGTATCTTCAAAGAGAACCACTAATCCATCTCATTGATAGAATGCAGGACAATATTTGTAGTCCAGAATTCAGCATTTGATTGTTTCAAGAAAAACCAAAAGTATTTTGGCTGTCAAAGTTATGAGCAGGATGTAAATTAGAGAAGATCCATAACCACTATCAATGTGTAAATGTTTTACAGTCCGTAAAGGAAACATAGGGATATAGTATGTTTGACATGCCAGCAGTGTGTTGTAAAGCTATTCTCCAATGTCTGAAGATTCCATTCCATTACATGACCTCTATGGTCACTTACCCCTCATACAGTTAAGATATTAAAATTGATAAAAGTTGCTCAAGTAAACTGCTGCTGGCCTGCCATCCATTACCATCTCCTTCTACTGCTGCTGGCCTGCCATCCATTACAATCTCCTGCCACCGCTGCTGTTCTGCCATCCATTACCATCTCTATTACCACCAGCCAATGACAGTTCCATGTTTACAATACACTTCTGAAAGTGCACTTTCATTTCTACAAGAAAAACAAAAGTATTTCACCGAAGTGTGAGTGCCCCTCATTTTCTAGTTAGCAGTAGCTGACCTATGCCCCCATTTACACTAGCCATTTATTTCAATAGGCTGTACTATTTGCAACAACTGCAGCAAAGAAGCTCATGCAGCATTCACACTGGCCACACGTGAGAAAATGTGACATTTTTGCCGCTCTTATCACGTCAGCGTAGAGGAGCCCATTAATTTCAATGGGCTGCTCTATGAGTGACAAACACAGCAACGAAGCTGATGCAGCAGAGTATGCTGTGAGGTTCACACATTTTTTGACTACATGCCTTCACAGGTTTATCGCATATTAATGCGCGTGCCAATACACCCATCTTGCTTGCCATGCCATTAACAAATGATGGCACCGCAAGCATGACATGCACTTTTTGCACGCTGGGTAAACACATACAGAGTTGCTGAATTTTGTGCATATTAATATGCGCTTTGCACATTTGTGTAACACATGCATGATTGCGTGTTTGTCACATGCTAATGCACACACCAGGACACGCTTCTTGCTTGCACGTTTGGAGCATGAAATTCATGCACGTGGCTAGTGTGAATGGGAAAGGTATAGTAATGTATGTTTCTTTGTCTGCAGGAAAAGTTATATCATAATAAAATGTATTTTGAAGTGCTAAAGCCTATTCCTGTAATTTTTTGTTTTTGTTCTTTTTGTGCTTTTCTTTTTTAATGTAACGTATATAGGATGTAAGTTGTATGTGGTGTGGGTGTCTATTTGTATTTCTGTGCAAATGTGTTTATTGTAACGCAGGCCTGGACAAATCTTCCAGAGAACTGGTAGCCACCTGAAAAAATTCGGAGATAGCAAACTGCAGCCAGTCACCATGAGGATCGGTGTTTCCCAGTCTCAATCTGCTGTCATGTTTACACCAATTCAAAAACATAAAGTAACTGTGTGTGCAAATATATTGGTAAAACATACCCAGACAAATCCTGGTTGCTACTGACTTGTTTTTTAATTTTTAATTTTTTTTTACAGACCGTTCTGATCCATACTCACACATACACACAGTACTAACACCATGAACAAAGTACTGTAGGAATGCACTGATACTTTTCCTTAAGTACTTGCCAATACCAATTACCGATACTTTTTGTGTGTCATGTGACTAATGATTTTTAGACCGTGGTGAAGTGTCGGGGCTCGGTCCCAACTGCAAACGCTGTGATCCCGGACGTTCTGCCACTGACTCCAAGCTGTGCAGGGACTACAAATCTCAGTAATACATTATACATCAATGCAGAATACCACCAGCTTTAGAGCTACATACTCTGTGCTGCCCTGGGATACCAGCCTAATGTCTCCAGTGGAGGATCTCAGGAGGGCTGTGCGGAGTCTCAGGTTGCTGTGCGGGGTCTTAGGAAGGCTGTGCAGGGTCTCACCAGGGGTCCGGTTGGTCTTGCAGGGGGGTGCAGGTGGCGTGGTTTCAGAAAGAAGGAGATGTGCGGCCAGCAGTCTAATCGGGCACCACAGTTAACAGGAACGCTGCCGAGATTTCCCACTTTCTGGGGACCTCGGCAGCTTTCATGTGAACCAGCGCCCGTTCAGTTTAAATATTTAAATTGCCGGTATCAACACTTAGTATCGGGGCATTTTGCCGAGTATCGGTGCATCCCAAGTACTAACCCATATGCTCTCTCAATCTCCCAATACTGACCCATATGCTTTCAGTCTCATAGTGCTCTTGTCAGTAAGAGTTTTACTGGGATCTCGTTACCACTCGGGAAGGAAGTATGAATATTGAGAAGAATACTGAGCCAATAGCAGGATTCGGTAGCGCAGAGAGAGAACATGAGTAGGTGAGAGAAATGTAAACAGTGTTTGTAATACTGTATGTTATCTATGATCTCTATGAATAGGTCTTGTTATCTCTGAGGAAATTATACTAGGCCTGCAGTTGGAGGTATTAAAACCAATGTCCATGTGCGTGGGGTAAGCCAGTTAAAAGGTGGAGGTGTTTGATTGTGTGGGCAGTAAGAGCAGAAGATAGAGGGGAAGTAGAGTTCATACTGTAGAACCTGGGGAGAGAGAGCTGGATTGTCTATGAGGGGTGTCTAAAGAACCAGATGAGAGAAGATGGCAGAGCCCCTTTAGCAGAGAAGGTAAGCAGAATGGAAGACATTGGCAGTGAGTGTTGGGGAGAGGATCCAAGGGAAGGAGAATGAAAGGGTCGGTGATAGGTGAGATTCTATGATCACCCAAGGTTTGTGATCCACATTGTATCTCCTGATATGATATACACAAGCGAGGCAGCTAAAAATAACATTTTGCCTGGTAAGTAACTATGGAATATTGCAACTCTCCTGGTTTGTTAGCCCAGGTGTATTTAAATAGAGTCTTTCGCAAGTGACCAAACAAAGCATGTGGCAGACTGATAGGGATTGTTTGGGACAAGTAAAGGATACACAGGAAAATATCAATTTTGAACAGGGCCAGTCTATCAGACAAGGAAAGGAGAGGAAGGGTGTGCACTATTTGAGTTGTTTTTTACTATGTAAGACGGGGAGATACTTTAGCTGATATAGGTCAGAGAGATTGGCAGGTATGTATGGCACATGGTATTTAATGGAATGGCGTTGCCATGAAAAAGAGAATTGAATTTGCAGTTGTTGGGCTTTGCCTGCAGGGATGGAGATATTGAGGCAATGTACAAGAGGTGTAGAAAGGAATTGCTTCCACATGAAAGCCGACAGCTGAGGGACTGTAGACACACTCCTGGCTGCTATAGTAGCCAGGAGTGTGGTTACAGTCTCCTGCCGCCATGGACATAGTACTTATGTTTTTGACAGCAAAGGGGTTAAACCACAAGTTTCACGTGGACTTGAAGTCCCACAGATATGTATGTATATATATATATATATATATATATATATATATATATATATATATATATATATATATATATATATATATATATATATATATATATATATATATATATATATATATATATATATATATATATATATATATATATATATATATATATATATATATATATATATATATATATATATATATATATATATATATATATATATATATATATATATATATATATATATATATATATATATATATATATATATATATATATATATATATATATATATATATATATATATATATATATATATATATATATATATATATATATATATATATATATATATATATATATATATATATATATATATATATATATATATATATATATATATATATATATATATATATATATATATATATATATATATATATATATATATATATATATATATATATATATATATATATATATATATATATATATATATATATATATATATATATATATATATATATATATATATATATATATATATATATATATATATATATATATATATATATATATATATATATATATATATATATATATATATATATATATATATATATATATATATATATATATATATATATATATATATATATATATATATATATATATATATATATATATATATATATATATATATATATATATATATATATATATATATATATATATATATATATATATATATATATATATATATATATATATATATATATATATATATATATATATATATATATATATATATATATATATATATATATATATATATATATATATATATATATATATATATATATATATATATATATATATATATATATATATATATATATATATATATATATATATATATATATATATATATATATATATATATATATATATATATATATATATATATATATATATATATATATATATATATATATATATATATATATATATATATATATATATATATATATATATATATATATATATATATATATATATATATATATATATATATATATATATATATATATATATATATATATATATATATATATATATATATATATATATATATATATATATATATATATATATATATATATATATATATATATATATATATATATATATATATATATATATATATATATATATATATATATATATATATATATATATATATATACTTATATACATATATACACACACACACACACACACACACATATAAATATATATATACACACATACTCATGTCATCCACTTCTGGTTTGAATGAAGCTCAAACTCATTCAACTCACTTCCTTTGAGCTCAGGGTGTCAAGGACCCGACCTCTTGGGGTGCACCACCAGACTGCTGCAGACAGTAAACTGATAGAGAGCAACACTTTATATGGCAACATTCTCTGCAGCATTCCATATTTTCACCAGCAGAAGACAAGGAGGGTCCTGTATACACAATTTTCAACATGGGGGGAGAGGGTGCTTGAGGAAGTTTAGGAAGGGGATGAGCATTAACTAGAGAAAGGGAGGATGTTTTCCATTTGACAGTAAGGAATTAATTAAAATGTTTGAGAAAGCCATTAAATTACGTGTACATGTGTTATACATGTATTTCCAAAGTTCACAAATAGTGAGGTGCTAGAAGAGACCATTTCTTAGAAACACAGGGTGTTAAAACTCATAAAATCATAGGAAATTTAGAAAGCCTTACTTGTAAGAAAAATTGTATTACTTTGGTATCATACTGTACATAAATAAAACAATGATTGCCAAGTCAGTAACCTCATAGTTAGAAGTACGCATTTCTCCGATCCATAAGGGTGTTACAGGTGCAGGAGCTAAAGTAGTTAACACATTAACACTTTTCTCTAGTTTCGAATAATCAAGTAACATAATCACTTTTCACTTTTATCATGCACCCAACCAGAATCCCCCTTGTACTGGTATGGCTTCCATAAGATTCTGATTGGGTGCCGTGGGTGGCAGGACGTTGCAGGACTTTAGAAGTATTAACAGTTAAAAAAAGAACTGAGTAAACGGTTCAGGACTTGCCGTATAATGCACATCCACATCACAGGTTGTGTGTCCATCTCCCTGAAAATATGTAGACTCCTTTTTTCTGTCTTTTCCACTTTCTCCCACCATACTAAACAGTCACAATGAAGGTTTCCGATTGGTCTTCTTGCTGCATTAGGCTGTACTGCAGACTAATTGTTCGTGATAGTCGAAAAGATTCATCACTGTGATATTTGCATGCAGATCTGTCTGCTATGTTGAATTGCACAATTTAGAAATCAAGTCAATGATTTATTAATTCAAAGGTTATCATACTGGACACATCTTTATGTATATATTTTAAATTATTAAAATTGGTTGACTTGCTTTTTCTCACTTATTTTGTATAACAGTTCCTCTATTTTGCTTTTTGTTAGTGAATACTTCTTATTGAGTTGATGCTCATACTCTGCATATTTGCCATTTGGTGCCACCTAGTGGTATTACTTCAAAATTGAGGCAAAGTGAACCTGCTTGTTTGCATGTATTCTACATCATTATTAGGATATAGGATGTGATTATTTAAGACTAATGTCCAAAATGTGAAGAAAATCTGTCAAGAAAAACATTGCTGCAGATATAAAGTGCAGGCACAAAAGCATGAGCGGAGGTAGGAAATTATTATTTGATAGGGAACCCTAGGAGCTTATTCGGTTTTTAATAATGCAGTGCTGGTGGAGAACCAAGCGGAGGAGAATATAATGCTTTGAGAGGAACACCTAGGACCTCATTCACTATTTGATAATGTGGTAACAGTATTTTTGGCCCCTTAACTAATTTCCTATTAAAGTTCTGTAATATTACAGTTATCATCTTGTTTTCATTATTGATAATGTACCGGTAACATCTTACTAAATACAGTCATGGGCAAACATATTGGCAACCCGGCATTTCTGTCAGATAATGCACCACTTTGCCCCAAAAATTGTTGCAATTACAAATGTATAGGCAGTCTCATGTTTATTTATTTCGTTTGTATTGGTATGACACAAAAAAAACAGGAGGAAAAAAAAGCCAAATCTGACACGTAAAACTCCAAAAATGGGCTGGACAAAATTATTGGCACCTTCTCCAAATTGCAAAAAATAATTGCATTCCAAGTTTCTGTGGAAAAGCATGGACAAACTCAAGGTTACAAGTCCATCTCTAGAGATCTTAATGTTCCTGTGTCTACTGTGCACATTGCCAAGACATTTACAGCTCATGGCACTGTAGCTAATCTTCCTGGATATGGACGAAAGAGATCAATGTCCAGACAAATTCAAGCTGTCCTTCAGGCACAGGGTACAACTGTGTCAGCTGCACATTGCACAAAAGAAATAAACATGAGAACGCCTAAACATTTGTAATTGCAACAATTTTCTGAGCGAAGTGGTGCATTACCTGACAGAAATGCAGGGGTGTCGATATTTTTAGCCATGACTGTATATTTTATATCTGCACAATTGTATGTGGCACTAGTAATGTTCACACAGGATGTATAAGATTCACACATTCCCCCGTGGTCCTGGGATCATACCCACATGCATCCAAGCCTTGCATGTACAAGTAAATATATGAGAAGTCTAATAGAACAGTTCATTAGTTATGTTATGAGGCTGTGCTTGTCTACATTTTGGATTCTTTATTGGTTCCAGACTTGGACCACTACTGTTCTATGATTTGTTGTCCCTTTCAACCTCCGCTATCCTGACCCTGATTTGCTTTTTTCATTTTAGTCTCAGAATAAATTGGGTTATCTACCTCTGGTTAGCACCCCAAACACATCTCTGTATCACCCCTTGGCTTTGGAATCTGTTTGTGCCTCATTTAGGTATAGTAGTACTTTGCTAAATGCCCAACTACAGCCAAAATGTTTGCAGTAGTCAGGAATATGGAGTCATCGATATTTGTTCCCTGATCAAAACAAATTAGTAAGTGACCCTACAGGTGGGTGATAAATAAAAAAATCAAGAAGCTGCGTAGGGAAAGAGGTTACAAACGTTATTAAAAAATGAAACCTTTTTTGATCTTTTAGGTTACTTTCACAGATGTTATGTGTAGATTAAAGCTGTGCTCAGCATATACAGGTAAAAAATACTGAAAAAACATGTGTGACGGACTGAATCGTCACTGGGGCTGCTGGAGGAGCATGAGGGTAATGTACCTCCTTCCTACTGACTATGGACCTAGGAATATGGAGACCCCCCTCGGACCTCTTGGGGTTACATGGAACTAAGACTTAAGGGACTGTTCCTGTAGCCCCAAGGATTGCTATGTCATGTACCCCTTGAAACTAATAACCCAAAAATATATGTGCAGTTTATATGCTGCATATTTCCCATTGCCCATTAAAGGTACAGGGTGTGAATACAGCAACACAAAAAGGGTTAACTCTGCACTGAGACTCCCAATGAATGTGTTAGTTTATTTGTCCCTTTGTTCTAATGTGTTAATGATGGGATTAAGGTAGCTGACTCCAGGTGTAAATGAGTAGATTACCATATGATACACTCAGCAGGTAATCCCATAACATGTGTCTCCTCTCTCCCTATTCATTCATTAAGGCATTGGGGAGGGGGTGTCTATTTACATGCTGTTCATGTTTGATTGCGTTATGTTTTTAAGACTTCATGAACTGTATATATACTGAGCTGGTTTTCAATAAAGTCAGTTCTTGGTTTCCACTTCAACATTGGTGTTGTCTGATGTTTGAGAGGTTTAGCTTTCTGTCCTAATATATTGGTTCCATCCAATAATTAGACAGGTTTTGGCTGAGGACACAAATTCAGGTTCCAGCTGAGAGGAAGCTGATTTCTGACGGAGGTACCCTGTCAGGGTACCAGGCGGTCCGTCACAACATGTTTCTGAATGAAGCTGACCAAAAAAAAGAAATAGCTTGCCGCCTTCATTCCCACAGGAATCAGTCTGCACTCTTGCATCAAGGACTGGACCCAAAATTACAGCTGGTCTCAGCTGTAATATGTATATTCCCAGGCTACATAGATTAAGTTTTTTTTTAGGGTGGTAATGTTTGTATGCACAATTATGTGAGCACATGAAATCAGACAGCACTGGCAGGTTTATGTTTGTAGGTTTACCAGTATATAGAATATCTGGAAGTTATTTGTAATTGTTACATGCCTGGATGAAGAGACCCAGTTAATCCAATAAAAGCCATAAACATGAACTAAGGTATTCATAAGAATTGTGTACATATGTTTTTCCCCCAATGGTACTTTGGGCACTCCTTTCATATATGTAGTTTGAAGACTGGAAAACAATCAACATTCTTCAGGTTCTGTGGCTATCCTTATACAATTGCAGTGTGGTGTATTTTAGGCATGATTACTGGTAATACTAAACAACCCTGGGGTTTGCTGGAAACCGCACTAAAAATTCAGCACTCAGGATTATGTTAATACACCCTACTAAAACAGGTGTGAATGTAGGTTGAAATTGTGTCCAGTTCTTATCCATCAGGAACCATACTTTAACGTGGGCTCTGTAGAGCTGTATTTTAGACTTCCTAATTCTGGTGTCAAGGTATGAACATACCACCTCACTTAAGAAAAAAAAAACCCCTCTAATTCTATATTAGATTATTTTTATCAATGTAAATTTGTATATGATTCCTCAAAATTCAATGATAACAAAAAAGTTTGATAAAACAAGTAGTATGAACTCTCAATACATTTACTCGCACAATTGGACAGTTTAGCTTCACTTGGATCCCTTATAAAGAGAACCTTTTTCTTAGTCAGTATCTCCATAGCCATAAAATATGCCGCCATGCCTGCTAATTTGTTGCAGAGGTCTCAGGCAAACCCCTATCATTACCATTCTTTTTTTTTTGTAGCATACAAATTACATTAGAGAAGTATTGTTGAGTAAGGGTGCAGTGGTTATTTTTTTTTTTTTGTGAACACATGTAAAATACAGTATGCACGAAAGATCGCCATTCTTGATTGCTTTGGAATTTTTTTTCCTAATGTAGGTTTTAGAAGCTCTATTTAAAACAGATTGTGCCTTTCGGACTGCAGGTTCATATATACAGGTGAAACTCAAATAATTAGAATATCGTGCAAAAGTTAATTTATTTCACTAATGCAACTTAAAAGGTGAAACTAATATATGAGATAGACTCATTACATGCAAAGCAAGATAATTCAAGCCGTGATTTGTCATAATTGTGATGATTATGGCTTACAGCTCATGAAAATCCCAAATCCACAATCTCAGAAAATGAGAATATTGTGAAAAGGTGCAATATTCTAGGCTCAAAGTGTTCCACTCTAATCAGCTAATTAAGCCATAACACCTGCAAAGGGTTCCAGAGCCTTTAAATGGTCTCTCAGTCTGGTTCAGTAGGAATCACAATCATAGGAAAGACTGCTGACCTGATGGTGGAAGAAGATCCTAATCCGCTCCTGCTGACCCCAGATCTGTTGTTGCAGAACCAGACCCTTCACCCATGTTCAAAAAGGCTACACCTCAAGGGGTGGAAATTGAAAAGGAAGAGACTGCTCTGTCTAGGGTTCTCACACGTGGTGGCATGGAGGGCCAGGGAGGTTTCCAACCAAAAAAAGCAACAGTTAAGGCACTTAAAACAACACATACTACAAAATGTGAGACAAAATTCCTGCAATTCCCAACTACAAGATCCTGGGAGCCCACCTTCCCAGATCTTACTGAAGTACTTGATTTTTTTCAAACTGCTTTGGATAAAGGCTTAGGAACAAATTCAGTTAAAGTTCAAATCTTCTCTCTTGCTGCTCACAAATTACAGATGGGCTACACATCCTTTACAGCGCCAATATATTTCTAAGCAGCAAGCACTACCCAATGTAAAAACAACTAGTTACAAATATATATATTTTTTTATAAACATACAACGCTGTTGCACATAAAAACTGCCCATAAGGTGGAGAGGATGTGCACTGGGTGAAGGAGAAAATTCAGTGGAGAAAACACAGGACTGAGTCTTATTCAACTGTTTGGATATTGACACGGCTCTTTCAGATTTATACAGACGTTTTAAATTTCTCTATTAAATTTTATGTATACATTCACTAGATATACAGTGTATTGGTATTAAATGTAATAAAAATGTATGAATATATTAGTCACAGTACACTAATTTTGTTTATTATTGGTCATGCTTTGTGATACATATGAATTATGTGTAAAAATAGGACTATCATATTTTATTAGAATTGCACCTTTTATGTGTAATAGTGTAGCACATTTATAAGTAGAGGTACACCGAAATAGAAATTTCAAAACCGAACTGAAATTTAAAAAAAAAGTCAGGCCGAAACCAAATTTTAGTTTTTCAATATTTTATTTTTTTATAAACTTTTTAATTTTATTTATTCATTTTTTTTATTAAATATTTTTATTTTTTACTTTTAGGGGCTTCGGGGAAATATTAGAGGTCTAAACAGACCCCTGATATTTCCGTTTTAAAATAGAAAAAGAGATTGAGGACACCATCTCTTATTCTGCAGCCCCAGCACTAAATTAACAGGAATCCTCTATACTGAGTGTTCCTGTTCATCCATAACATGAGGACAGAGTATGTATACTATAACCACAATCATGAATGAACAGGAGGTGATGTAGATCACTTCCCATTCATTCATAATTGAGGATATAGTAACCATACCGTGTCCTCAATTTTGTACAAACACTCAGCGATCACTGAGTGTTTGCATTGGCTCTCCTTTCTGACAGCTGTCACAAGAAGCTGAGCGGTGCAGGGAGGAGAGCTCAGCCTCCTGTGACAGAGCGTGCTGTCTCCGCCCACACAGCGCTCTACCAGACTGTGACAGGAGGGTACATGGTGTGGGAGAGACGCCCGCCGATCGAAGCGCTCGGCTGGCTGACACAGTTTCTCTCCACCCCGCTGGGACACAGAGCAGCGCCCAGCAGGGAGGAGACAAAGTAGGGATGCGCCAATGTATCAGCAGGAAAATAGCACTTTCGGCATTTAGCCAAAAGTGCCATTTTCGGCCGATATATCGGTGCATCCCTATTATAAGTAATTGTTGTGGTAGTGATAGGATCTGCAAAGTGCATCTCTGAAATGTAAGCTTTTAACTGATCTGACCCCTACTTATCAATCTTCCTGGACAATGTAGTCCAGAGACCAATGGCAGAATTCTTACCCAAGGCAACTTCCACAAGTAGTCGTAATCAAGACATTGTCCTTCCTTTCTCAGTTTCGGAAGGTACATTCCACCTGCTGGATGTGACACGAGCATTAAAGCAGTATCCTCTAGTTACAGAGTCATTCAGAAAAATTGCAAACATTCTCATTCCCAGTGGTTATAAGAAGGGTTAAGTGGATGCAGTTAGAACTATTGCCTCATGGATCATTAAAGCAATTCAGTTTGTTTCGTAGAATCTTCCTTTTCCCGAAGGTCTCAAGGCTCACTGCACTTGGGCTATAGCAACATCATAGGCAGTCTTCTCTTTACATCCCCTTGGAGTTGGGGACACATTACAGGATACATCCAGCTTTTTTTTTTAACTACCGTTGACTTTGGCAGATGAGTCATTCAAGATTCTATTCAGCATAATTGTAATAATAAATTTCCTTTGTTTTCAGCACCCTCCCTTGTGTTGCAAGTTAATGCCCTTTGTGTGCTACCATGATGTGCCAGGGAATCTTAAATTCTGATTGTCTGCTAATGTCATTCTCCCTCACACAAGCTAAATCTGCCACACTGGGATATCATTTTCTGGGGTATGCACAACTTGCCAATTTAAAGCATGTGTTGGGCCCAAACTTCAGTTACCTTAACCCAAACGGTTGAATCATTCTGGATTTTTGCCTTCTTGAGGAATGCAAAGCCTTCAATTACACTAATGTTTTGACATGGCCAAACTTTATACAACTACCCCAGCTTCTCCACCCGATAGCACTTTGGATTTGTTAGAAGATGGCTGGGGGAATGCTAGAAAAGCAGTTATTCGTGAAAATACAATTTAAGTTATTCACAGAACATACTATATTTTTTTGACATGCACCTGAAGTACAGGTACTAAGTGTCAAAATCTGCACGCTGACCTGAATCACCTTTTGTGGCTATGCCCCTTAATCCAAACATTTTTGCACGGAACATTTAATACTGTAAATAAAACCTTCACCGTTCTTTCAAATCATAGAGGCACAACTGCAGAAACTTGCACAGGTTGCATTTTAGCAAGAAATGCATCTCCTCACAAATTGGCTTTATCTACATCTACTGTAATAGATTTTTGTGTGTTTTTACCAAATCTTATGATTCTAGATAAACTAGACACGGTTCAGTCCAAGAAGCTTAATACTCCTAAATTCTTCAAAACATGGATCCCATTCCTAGTTCAATGTTTGCCAACTTTGAAGTTTACTTTAATCCAACTTTCAGATCTTAGAACTTTAAGCGCATATAGTTTGGTATCACACTGAGAAGTTTAGTGGCACACAGGGACCCTTGGATCTCTACAACTATCCATTAAAACTGGTAGGCCTTTGCTTATTGGATCATTTAATTCCCCACTACCCTCAAATGACATAATCTTGCTCAAAGCTTACAGACACAAGAGACTGTCGCCTTTTGGTCCACCTCTTGCCAAATCAGACTTGACTATGGCTGAGCAAAACAAATTACAAACGCACTCAACAATTCATCACCAGCTATACAGCAAGGTGCACACAAAATGTGCTTTAAACAGTAAATCAGTAGAAAGTTATCATGGCACACTCACAAGCCAGCATGTAAAAAAAACTTGTATCACCACTAAGGTTAACCACAGGTTTGGATACATGTCTTCGGCAGTGCGGCTTTCACATTTTCTGCAGAAGACGTGTATCCAAACCTCTGTTAACCTTAATGGTGAGACAAGTTTTTTTACATGCTGGCTTGTGAGTGTGCCATGATAACTTTCTACTGATTTACTGTTTAAAGCACATTTTGTGTGCACCTTGCTGTATAGCTGGTGACAAATTGTTGAGTGCCTTTGTCATTTGTTTTGACTGATTTGGCGCGGTGATGCATGGGGGTTCTCAGCTGCCATTGGGATGTGCGGGATCCCTTGTGCGTTCCTGTGCCTTTATCCTGACAAACCTGCACCCAATTCTAAATCTTCTGCCCCCATGTGCTCCAAGATGGAGACTCTCATAGTTTAGAGTTAGGACCGCACTATAAGAGGTGCCTTGGCGCGGCTGTCACATTTTCTGCAGAAGACGTGTATCCAAACCTGTTAACCTTAGTGGTGAGACAAGTTTTTTTTTACATGCTGGCTTGTGAGTGTGCCATAATAACTTTCTACTGTTTGACTATGGCTGAAGCGCCCTGGCTGTGCCCTTGGGTGGTCGTTACCATGTACACTTTGTTTATTGTTATACGTTAACCTTTATTGTCAATGGCTATAAAATAAATTTATACGAACAGGATAAAAACACAATGAAAATGTTGTGGAAAGAGACACTTCAAGATGCACTGCTTTCTTCTGTATGTGCTGGATTCCTTCTTGATGAGCCAGTAATGATCTTCTGTCGTGCATAGAAAATGTCGATCTCATTTTTGAAAAGTGGTACGTCTATATGAGATCTATATTGTAACCATGATGTTCATGTACACTTCTGGTATTCCCCTATTTAAAATAATTTTTGGGGGGATTATTCTTTTCTGTAAGAGCTGTACAAATACCGAATCCTCTCCCAGAGGCATTAGATTTTCTAAGACAATTAAATATAAAGGCTTATTTACACTTACATAAAAATACATATAAATGTTATCTCTAGTCTTCATACTGGTTTATATAATAAATATAAAACATTATACTGATCTTTGGATCAAATAGAAGTTCTAAAAATGCAAGTTGTCCTTTTCCAGTAGAAAGGTAATTGAATTCCATGGACAAGCATCTTTTTAGTGTATGTTAGCAGGTCCACACATATGCGTTGCTTTGCACATTTTTGCATGTGATGTTTACATGCATTTTATTTCTTACCAAACACATTACTTTCTTTTTACACAAAGTACTGTGATATAATGTTGCCTTTCATTTGTATTTTTCCCAACACATTGGTGTGTATTGTGAGAATTCAAAACAAGGCTTTTTGCCTTGTTCATGCATTGTGACTGTAGACCAACGCACCTGGTATGGACAAGCCCTTTAGCAACACACTGTATGCTATGCAACAACCAAAAAGGGAGCACATTGTGTTTGTATTTATTGCATATGTACACATACTGTATACTAAAATGTGATCTTCATTTAGACCAAAGTAACACATTTAGTTTTACTTAACACTGACTTCATTTGGAGTTAATACAATGATCACCAATAAGTGGTTAAATCACTCTGGAGAAAAAGATTAAAACTGTACATGTAGCTTAGCCCTAAGGAGTCCAGTATTCTAATCAGTGAACTAGGCATACCAATCAATTCTTGTGTGGGTTAGACTTATGGTTACTGGCTTTTCACAGCAAATTGCTGTAGAACTGTATTAAGCGCTGATCAAACGATCTAAAAGAAACTGCAGAAAAAGGACATATATTTCACAATCAAGTCTCATACGACCACCCAGATTTTCTACAATACTACTGGATCAATGGATAGATAAGACACAAACATTATATTTTTGCTTATTGTACACATCATTATTTGTGGACAAAGCAAAGGTCTGCACACCACCACCAAAGCCTTTCTGCAACTAAGACCTATGGTGACAAGAGTATAAGGAAACGGTGAAAATGTGCTGCCTCAAAGGCATACGAGTATTAAAAGCCAATGCAAGTGCATAATATGTACAGTAAACTATCACAGTGTTTAAGTCAAACATGACAATAGCGAAGGAAATTGTAAATTTAGAATGGCCAAGTTAGAGTGATGAGCTAAATTATTTTGAAGTACTGTGGCAAGACACAGGCAGGGAATATCTCCTAAAACTAAAAATGTCTTGAAACAGTTGAGGGTTTAAAAAAAATAAAAAGGAAGTTGTACCAGTTGTATTAGAGTTTGCACAATTTCTCCATCAATTACCTTGTCTGTTTATATTCGTGGTCCTCAAACTATAGCCCACTTGCTAGTCATTAACTAGCCCTGCATGGAGAGTCTTTTCCTCCCACGGACACAGGTGATGGGGGCACCATTCCTCCCACTGGGGGGGGGGGGGGGG
>NW_017306293.1:3396377-3454238 GCF_000935625.1 Nanorana parkeri | reverse complement strand
GGGGTTTGATCACTCCTACTGACAAAGACAAAAAGGGTACTATTCCTCCCCACTGACATTGACAACAGGCTACCATTGCTTGCACTGACACTGAGGCACAATCTCTCTAACCACCAACATGGTCATTGTCACAGTTTAGCCCTCTGGAGACAAATTCTTTTAAAAATGTTTGAGTACCCCAGTTTAAACTATTTTCCATCAATGTCACAGCTACAGCTTTGGGTGTTTGTTACCCTGAACCTGTTTCAAGCCAGGGCAATTTAGCCTTAGCCCGAGATGATTAAAAAAAAAAAAAATCCTTTTCTCAGAGTACATTGAGGTACACAGCTTTGAAGAATCCTAAGAGACGTAGGGTTATGCTGCTACTTTCAGGAGAAATGGACACTAGGCAAAGCAATTAAAGCCTGTTATTTTAAAATAGCCCCTCCCACCTCACACCAGCCCCTCCCACCTCACACCTGCCTCGTATTAAGCAGTGTAAAAGGAATTGAGGTGAGGAATTCGTGTCCCTTAATGGACTCTGAGAAAACGATTTTAAGGTATGAACAAAATCCTATTTTCTCAATCATCCATGGAGGGACACAGCTCTGAAAAATTCTGAGACATAGCAACATTCAAAAGTATTCCAAAACAGAGGGGTGGCACACAAAACAATCTGAAGAACCAGCCCAACATAAAATAAAAGCCATTAAATAGCCGCGTGAAGAATTTTTCTGCCAAAACTAGCATCAGAAGATGCAGATACATCAACTTTAAATAAAC
This sequence comes from Nanorana parkeri, assembly GCF_000935625.1. Classification (NCBI taxonomy): domain Eukaryota; kingdom Metazoa; phylum Chordata; class Amphibia; order Anura; family Dicroglossidae; genus Nanorana; species Nanorana parkeri. The sequence goes on along the minus strand of NW_017306293.1, from coordinate 3,453,476 downwards.
CTTGCAAAATTGTGAAAAGACGACCAGGTTGTGGCCTAACAAATTTGAACAACTGAAGTCTGATTGTGAAAAGCCCAAGTAGTACTAAACTGCCCTAGTAGAGTGAGCAGAAATATGAAAATGAGGTACTTCATCCTGCAGCTCGTAGGCTTGAGCAAAGACCTGAAAAATCCACTTAGAGATATTGCAAGTGGAAGCCAGACAACCTTTTCTAGAACCTTCAGGGAGGACAAACAAAAGTGGTAAATAAATATCACAAATAGGCTCAAACGGAGGTCTTTGTTAAACTGATAAGACCAAGCTCAGATCCCAAGACTGTAATAGAGATCAAACAGGAGGAGCCACATATGCAACCCCCTAGTAGCCAGAGATAATTGAAAAAAATAACAGACAAGGCAGATATCTGACCCTTTATCGTACTGAGAGCCAAACTTTGGTCTACCCCAAACTGAACCAAAGAAAGAATTCAAACAATGGTTAAAAAAAAAAAAAAATCACCACGGGGGAGAAACCTAGAGGCTCAAACCATTGAAAATAAACCTTGCAGGTCCGATAGTAGATTTAACATCAAGATGATTTGCGCGTCTTAAGCAAAGTGGGAACAACAGAGTCAGCAACACCCCTGTGCTTGAGAGCTTAGGTTTCAACATCTGGCCCATTAAAGCCATTGACTGAGAAGCAGGGTGGAAGATGGGTCCCTGAGATAATAAATCTGGCCAATCCGTAAAAGGCAACAGAAGATCGACCAACAGACAGACCAGTCTGGAGTTAGGAGAATGACTGGAATAGCCTGAATGCCCTCAAATCTAGATACAAATTTGTCATCTTGTTGAACAAAGTTGCCAGAAGGTCCACATCTGGCATTCCCTGGAAATTTGTGCTGACAAACAGGCGTAGGCTGAACTTCATGATGAACCAGACTTATCTGTTGGTTTGGAGTACTTGAAATGCCAGGGGAGTCTGAAAGAACCCTACAGTCTAGTCTAGCAGATGAAGGATACTTGCTGCCCTGGTAACTATAAACTCCTAGTAGCTTACTTAATTTTATTCAGTGATGCATCGGAAAAGATGGTCTTCGACATAGGGCAAATCTAAAAGTCCCTTTTTATATCGAGGCTCCATTGACTAACATTTAAGCCAAATGGTTCTTTGACCCTGAATAGAGGAAAGGAATATTTTAGACACAACTATCATCTGGTTGACACAATCAATAAAATGTGGGTCGACACTCAAAGCCAATTGGTCAGCACTCACAGTCTTAAACCAGGTAGCTAGAGTCAGCAAAATAAGAACTGTGGCTAACAAGGGTAGAAAAGCTTATCCTGGCAAGGGTAAATGGAGCGAGAAGTAGTTTCCAATTTCTTATCAGTGGGGGGCACACACTTATTTCTGAAATCATCTGAAAAGGGAAGATAAAAACCTCAACACATGCAGGTTTAAATGGATACTGCCAAAGGGGTAGAAACTGCGGAATCCTCCAAATTTAAAGCTGAATGTTCAGTTTTATTTTAAAAAGCCACAGTTTCTCTGATGTTGAGACATCATAGGGGACTGATCATCAGCTGGAGTAACGTCCTCCTCCAAGGACCATAAGGATTCATCACCAGATAAATAATCCACTGGAAGGGCTCCAGCTAAGCCAGAAATATCCAGATCCAGCATCTCCTCATCCGAAGTTATAGGAGAGGAAGAGTGGGGACATTTCTTACCCTTGTTAGCGGAATGAGAAACAATTTGTATCTATCTGCGATAGACAAAACCTCCATAACTACAGAAAAATCACTAAGGGGGGAAAATAATCAATATACAATGAAGCAGCACAGAAGCAGCCACTGATTCAGAGGTTCAGGAGAGTATAACTTATTTTTGCAGCTAGACCAAAACGAGCACTTAACCCTTGCAGCCCCAGTGCAAGGGTTAAGAAAAATTTTCCCTGGAGTTCTTCTTTATCACAATCATTCCCTTTGGTAATTTCTACCTTACAGGTAGAACACACAGAGACTAGAGTGGATACATCATAAGATGTTTCAGCACAGTTGTCTCGTTGCTATTCAAAAGGTACATTTCCCGTTATGATTGTCCACTCCCAAGCACTTTGTTTTCCTAGAATACTCCCGACCCTCACCACTGTAAAGTATCAGATGAAAAATCAGACAAACTATGCCACTTCTCGCAGCATACAGCAGGATAACATTGCAGAGCCTATAGGAGATATTGAGCAGAATGTCTTCAGCGCCTTCTTCCCTCAGATTCTGTGTCAGCTTCTCCTTAATGCCACAGGTGTCTCAACTATGTGAAGTGAGGGCAGGAGAAGAGCTGAGGTGGTGCGTGTATCCTCACTAGAGTTCTGGGAACATGCGACTGGCCTACTTAACAGGGACATGTTGAGTGAGTGCGCGTGCATGCACAGTAAAAAGCCAGTGTGTTACAGGTTTGTTTGGGTTTTTTGTTTTTGTTTAAGTGTCAGGAAAACAGTATTTAACATTGTCCGGCATTAATCAACTAGCAGCTCTTGATAGTAGAATCTCACTGAAGAAAAACAAAATAAAAAGTAGGAGAAGGAGATATCCATTTTCCAGAGGACACCAAGCAAAACTGGCAGGTGTGGGGTGGGAGGGGTTATTGTTTTAAAATGACTGGCTTTAAATTTTTTGACAAGTGTCCATTTCTCCTGAAGGCAGAATTGATAGAGCTGTGTACCTTGACAGATGATAGAGAAAAACTCATCAAAATCCTCAGTAGATACAGAGATATGAGCAGCTGAAGTTGTGTGCAAATCTTACATTTTATTGTTAAAGTCACACTTGGTAGCACCATGTAATGGGCAGCTTGTCCAATAAGGAGCTGTCAGGATGTAAGAAGGGGTGAACTTTTACCAATACGTCATAGATTTGCAAGTTAAAGGAGAACTATGGGGTCAGTGTTTTTCCCCATAGTTCTCCTTAGGGTAACGGGAGGACGCTAGTTTGTGTCCTCCCGTTACCCTAAGGAGAACTATGGGGAAAAACACTGACCCCATAGTTCTCCTTTAATACACAGATGCTTTGCCATGCAATTTCCACTAAATGCATATGCATTTAGTGGAAATTGCATGGCAAAGCATCTGTGTATTAAAGGAGAACTATGAGGTGAGTGCTTTTCACTCACCTCAGTTCTAGCTGACCTGTGACAACGAGACTGTCACAGGTCAGCTAGAACTGAGGTGAGTGAAAAGCACTCACCTCATAGTTCTCCTTTAATACACAGATGCTTTGCCATGCAATTTCCACTAAATGCATATGCATTTTTTTTTTTCATTCGTTGTTGAATTGCAATTGGTTCTGGAGTATTAAACCACCTGAGTTTTTTTCTTTTTTTTGTAACTATAGCTCTCAGAGACTGCTTCCGTTGCTAGGTCTGCATAGCTGATATGACCATTGTGAGGAGTTTCCACTGTTGAATTTCTATTTATTTTATACGATTAAAAAAAGACAACAGTAAAAGCTAAAACACAAAAAAGGTACACCCAAAACACCCAGGTCAATAGGAATGAGAATCATGGTCAGCAGATCCTGCTGTTGTATTTAAAACAAACAAGTTGTGGCTGACTTAGCCCACCAGGTTCTACCCATAACTAAAATATAATTCATAGATGGACTGGCTCTATAACTGATCTTTTAGTGTGTGTACACCGTGACACATGATCCTCTTTGACGGTCTTTTGATAAAGGACTGAGCATCTGATAGATGTTGCCATTAAGGTTCTCTGTATAACCAACAAGCAAGAACAATGTGTGATTGCACCAAAAAGTCATAAGAAATAAGTGTGGAACCCAGTGACACGTTTGTGTCTATTTATTGTATTCATTTTCAAATGGGCGCTCAACATGCCTCAATGCATGAAGAAAAAAAGAGCTAAACTATTTTTGACAAAGCAGGACACACCTCCCAGAGTATTCACATTGTGGGTTGTGATGCTCTTTAGGGTAAATGCTGTCTTTTAAATGTATTAGGGCTTGTGCTGCTATTAAGAATAAATGGCATTGCACGTATACCTGCAGGTTACTACAAGTGTGAATGCAACATAGTTCACCCTGCATAATGCCTACTGGATTGTGTAATACAATAGCAACAACTCTGAGCAACTTAGTCTCTGAGACTAAGAGATCAATTGTTTACCAGCTGTCAGTTATTCTTCTGTCGGTAAAAAGAAGCTGAATTACAGCGACCCCTGTGCACTATCACACAAGAGCCCACTGACAAAGATTCTTGCACTCAAAGTGCTGTGCTTATCCCATGTTTTATATGGGGTTTCTCACCCGTCTTGACTGGCTTTAAAAAAGGACAAGAAGCCACAGCATAGGGTGGGAGCTCATGCAAGGCAGCATGGGACAGCATCCTGAAGGTTACAGAAACACAGTTAACATTAGCTTCCAGAATTTACAGATATCTGAACTCCCACAATTGGCATTATCTTTGCTCAATTCCATCCATAATTGCCCTTTAGATTTTTTTTTAGTAATGTTCCTGAGTATTCTTGAATATATTAAATGTACCCATGACATATAGAATTTTTTTTTTTTTTTAGAAAAATAAAACAGTCAGTGTCAACCGAAATTAGTTTCTTTTTTTTTTTTTCCAAACAGCAATGAAATCATTCACACAAAAGGAAAATAATAAAATCAAATAAACCATAACGCTTGCAAGCGATCATCTGTCGGAAACTTGCTTCACCCCTCAACCGCAAGTGGGAGTCATACACGTTTTTTGGATTGATATTTACAGCAGATACAGCCCACAACCGCAACTGAGGGGTAGATAAAGTCTGATATGCTGTATTCACTGTACATTCCACAAGCATTTCCTCAACAAAGTTGCCTCCACTCTTTCACTTTCAATAGTCCTATAATTTAATTGAACATTTTCTGGATGTAAACCTGCAAACATGTAGATATATACATGAAGAGTGTGGCAATCCATGTGTAGTATTTCTGCTCTTCATAGAAGTGTCTAGAATAAAGGGGGTGCATTCTGTATACAGTGACATAATTATGGTGGTGTGTAGTCATGCTCTTCAATAAGGAGAAAAAGTGTTAACACAGAACTTGTATATGGAAATCATAGTGGGCTCCTGGGACACTCCTCATGAGGAATATGTGCAAGTCACATCAACAATTTACTATTTGTTAATATGTACAGGGAAACAAGAGGAGGTTCTGGATTAATCTAAAGAAAACAAGGGAACTCAAAGTGTGCTTAGAGAATTGAACAGTTCACATCTTTGTACCACTGAGGATGTATCCATCACCAACTGAACAACTGTTGCAACTGATTCTTGGCAACTTTCAAGGAAAATAAATAATGAAAAAAAAACCTAGCAAGTATATTTATAAAAGCAGTGGCAGCCCACCAGGTTTCCATCATACAAGTCTAGTTACCTGCACAATATTTCTCCACGGTGGGCATGTCTTTACCTGTACCTGTGTATTAAGGGCACCCTGAGCTATTAGTTCAGTGTCATGACGATTTTTAAACCTCTTATGTACAAAGACATTGTACATTATTTTTATATTCCTTCTGTACAATGTGAACTCATCTGTAGACAAAAAGGGGGAAACCCCTTCAAGCTCTCATTTTCAGCTTTATAAACTGTACCAGAAAAACTGCATCATAGAGCTGACACACATTAATAGGAAGGGCAACCAGTCTACAATCTCATTCTACAACCCTTCCTCTTACCAGTCTATTAGATAATCTGAGCCCCGTCCCCAATCTTTAAAATAAAAAAAATTATAAACCTATTTCAAATAAAATACCCTCAAAACCTACACTGAAAGGAGCAGTAGTCATTCCCAGGGTACCCTGCCAACTCCCAACCACAAAGCCTGGTTTGGCATGTCCGTCCAGGACGGCCAGCAAGGAGAAACAAATGGAACTTCCTGCATCCACTTGGCTAAGAGTGCTGGCCTGCTATGGCAGGAGGGCTGTAAGTGTCTCATTTTGCAGTTTCAGTCTGAAAGCTGGAGCCTAGTTAAAGTTTGAGTTCATTGGCAATTTTGGAGGCAATGTTCTTAAATGCCATAGAGGTGCCAGAGATTCTCTTGAAGCGCACACCATTTAGGGAAAGACGTGGAAGCTTGCACACCTCCATTTCCCACTGTACATAGTTGTCATGCCCTGGTGAACCATGGATACAAAGCATCATGTACTTCTCTTGTAGTTCATGTTGGCAACTGTTGGCATCCAGCACTTTGCGTATTTCACTCATCATCTCATTGGGTTCCATTGAGCTGGTAGTTTTCATACTCCACGTGAAGCGCAATGAGCGAGGCTTGGAATCCCTCAGGTCCTCTTTCTCCTTTTCTGCCACCGTCAGGTTAGGCCTAAGAAAATCGACAACATATTGTGATACAACAATAATGTCTGTGCTGAAGATCAAATACTGGTAGTTCCGACATCAATATAAACTGCCTTGCCAAAAAAAAAACGTCACCACCTGGATTTAGTGTTATGATCTGGGGTTGCTTCAGCTGGTCAGTTCAAGGTTCAGCAACATTATGTCCCCAAAAATGAGGTCAGCTGCTTACCTGAATATAATGAATGACCAGGTTTTTCCAGCAATGGATTTTTTTTATTCCTTGATGGCACGGGCATATTCCAAGATGAGAATGACAGGATCATTGGACTCAAATTGTGAAATTCGTGAAGCATGGGACATTTTTTACACATTAATTGGCCACCACAGAGTTTAGTCCAGACTTTACACAGTGGTCTAACTCTCCCATCATCACTACAAGATCTTGGTGAAAAATGAATGCAACTCTGGACAGAAATAAATGTTATGACATTGCATAAGCTTATTGAAACAATGTCACGGCAAATGTGTGCTGTAAATGAAGCTAAAGGCAGTCCAACGAAATATTACAGTGTGTGACATTTTTTGGCCAGGCATTGTATACAACAGCTAGAAACATGGAAGGCATAGAAAGCAAGCAAAATATCTTCAGGTACACAAGAGGTGTTCCTTCAACTTACATTATCAAGTGTTAGCATCTCAGAAATACCTGGGAATGGGAGTGATGCTTCCAAACAGAAGAGATAAAAACAAAAATACAAGGAGGCAAATGTGGCAAGCAGCATCCTTGGTGAATCGCTAACATTTAGTTAGGCTCAGCTGTATAGTTGCCTATGTGTTTCCTATATTGTAACTTGCCTATACTAAGTACACAAGAAAAAGAAATACCTTGTGCGAGAGCACAACAAAAAAAAAAGAAGTACCTTGAGCTAACATTACTAACAATAATTTCAATGCAGCACCATATGTGGTGACCAGTCATGCTTGGTTGTCTGAGATGGTACATAAGTAAAGAAAGTACATTACCTTGAGAAGAGTTTTTGAATAAATCATTTACAGTACAACGTTTCTAGTAGACCGTAGTAGCAACTAACAAAGGAGACTCTTCTTGTTTGCATTTACCTACTCTATCATCTGTGTCAAAAGACTTAAGGGATCTTACAGAGGAGGCACGCAGCTTCTTGGTGAGAAAATCCACATCTCCCATTCTTTCTTTAGAGTTCAGTTTGGGTCTGCTATCAAGAGTTCAAAACTGGCCATGTATATTAAAGAAGATTCTTAGTTATGGGTATATATTGCTCTTCTAGGGTAGATTGTATGCAAGTTTAAGTGGCTACTTCTAACCCCACCCCAAGATTGCACAATTTACTTTCATCAACCTTGTAATAAGAGGCCTCATTAAAGAGTCATCACAATTTACATTTACCACCTGAAGAGAATCCGGTTCTGTAAGTAATATCACATCAGCTCTAAATAATTAGATTTTATGAGAAGGTTGATTAAACATTATGCCCTGAATGTCTGCTTGTTTTCCTATTGTCTCTGCCCGAGGTTCTCATCACAAGTGTAAATATAAGAGGTAGTGCCTCTGCGATCGGTTTAAGAAAGATTTTAATCTGGTTGGGTTCTCACACTCCGGAATACCCCAGATTTTAAACTTTATGTGAATGGTCCCACCAGATCAGCTATTTTAGATTTCAGCCAAGTAATATCATCCCCGTCAGAGATATTACTAGCTCAATAGAGGTGGCTGCAAAATCACTCAGCATATTCTTAATGTGGCCGTCTCTGTTCCTCATGTTTTGTGTTCATGTTTTAAACTGATGCACAAGATTTAACATCTGCATGGAGAGAGCTTCTCAAAAACACACCTTTTTCAGTGTCATGTCTAAAACAGGCTGGTTTAATGTGGGCAATTTGTTAACCGAGTCTTGTAATTCCCTGGTGTTCTCTGGTGAAACAGGGACCTGGGTCTGTGGGTCGCTGTCTGAGGGGGAAAAAAAAACTGCACCAAAATTTAAATTGTGCAATATGGTGAACGGAGTATATTGGAATGACTGGCCGAAGGCTTAGATAGCTTGCAGCAACTGAAGGATAATAGGAGAGTAAAATGTACTCTTCCCAATACTTAGAGCCTGGGCTCTATAGATCATCAGAGTGGTGTCTGTCAGTCCTGCAGTGATTCCCCCCTCCCCTCTTCGTTCCACCAGCTCAGATCGCTCAGGTCATGGTCTTCTGCTTGCAGAGAGAGGTGTCTGTTAGGGATTCCCCTCCAATCTTTTCTCAATTTCTCCAGCGCTCATTGGAGGGACAGACAGGATAGGGAGCGAGCAGAGCCAGCTGTCAATCAGGCAGCGGGGTGGAGACTAACAAAGTTGTTTGGATTGTTCTTGGCTGCAGCATGGCTCTGACCTGTCATCAGTGGCGGATCCAGGGGGGGGTGGTGGTGGGGGCAACATTGTGTCCTGACTCCCGACTCTCCATCCACGTTCTGCCGCAGACACCCGTCCCGAAGTGTGTACTGACAGCTGTCCCTCCTCCAGCTCCGTGTCACAGACTTTACTGCGGTTCATTGTAAAAACTGTGTACAATGAACTGCAGTAAAGTCTGTGACACACACACAGAGGGACAGCTGTATGTTCCGGTGTGTGTGCTGTGCGGGGATCCAAATACAACAGGCGGCTGCCTGTCATTGACAGTGATCACTGTTAGCCTGGTGGAGGCGGAGCCGATATCCGTCTCTGCAGGCAGCCAAAGCCACAGCGACATCCTGGTATGTGGGTCAGCGTGAGTGAGGACCCTCTCCTGTGACCCCTCCCCTCCACTGGCCGCCAAGGAGAGGTGCTGCAGCCTGGATGTAGGTAAGGTTGGGGAGTCTGTGGGTGATGGCTGGCTTGGGGGGATTGGGGGACTGTAGCTGGGTGGTATTCAGCATTGCTGTATAATGATTATACAGCAATGCTGAATACCACCAGCTGAGGGACCGGGGGCGTCACCCCCCACTAAATAAAGCCCCCGGCCGCAGGTGCAATGGTTCCCTCCCTCCGCCGCCTCTCTGCCACATGCACCGCTACAGATGCGGCTCTCTAATTGTGCGGCCACTCACTCCTCAAGGGGTACTCGGGAGGCCTCAGCGTGCAGCCCTCTAACATACCTGATTAGAGGGCCGCATCTGCCTGCTCCAGCCAGCCCGGATCGCCTCGGTATACCCCTGAGAAGCGAGCGGCTGCACGATTAGAGAGACGCATCTGTAGCGGTGCAGGTGGCAGAGAGGCGGTGGAGGGAGCCACTGCCCCTGCGGCCAGGGGCTTCATTTAGCGCAGGGGGTTCAGGATCTACTGCGGGCAAACTGGCTGGTGCGGCCACAGGAGAGCCCTCACTACCAAGCAGAGCCCCCACTGACCACAAGGGTAAGGTGACCAGTTTTTTGAAATCCAGGAACATTAAGGGCTCATTAACACTGGAATTGGCCGGCACGTACAGCTCCGTGCTGTGTGCACGGCCGTATCGGGCAGCTCCTGGGAAGGACAGGTGCTGCATGTGATTAGTACACAGCCCCCATTCTTCTCTATGGGACTACGCGGCCATACGCCGCCCTGCGCTCACCTGTCCTGTACATCGGTGTGGGTGAGCGCACCCATACGGACGTGCTGGGCGGGTGAGCGTAGAGGGGTGTACGGCTGCATACACCCATAGAGAAGGACAGGGGCTGCATACTAATCATACGCAGCACCTCTCCTTCCCGGGAGCTGCCCGATACGGCTGTGCACACAGCACGGAGCTGTACGTGCCCCAGGAACATAAAATACAACATTTTTGTTTTTTAATACTCACCTGATGCCTGGATCCACCAACAAGCCCAGCCTCCCGTCTCCTCCGCTGTCAGAAGCTGCCTACAGATCGTGCTGGTTACTACTTAAACCGCCGTGCTGTGTGCAGCTTCTGAGAAGATACGCTATTAGCGTAGCGTGAGTGATGCAAAATGCGCAGCCGGCTTCCTCGCTATGCTAATAGCGTTTCTTCTCAGAAGCTGCACACAGGGCGCCGGTTTAAGTAGTAACCAGCACACGCTGCATGCAGTTTGACAGCGTGGAAAACAGGAGGCTGGGCTTGTCTGGATCCAGGGATCTACTTAATTTTCTGGCAGTGCTCCTCCCGAGAATAGACTCTGGATCCGCCCCTGCCTGTCATATAGCAGGCTGCTTAATGGAGAGTTTGGGTCACAGAGGTACATTAGTAAAAGTATTCCTGTGATTCAAAAGAGAACTTTAGCAAAAAAAAAAAAGGGTTTAGCTTTAGTTCCCTTTTAATGCATTTCAATTTATATCATAAAATTCTACAGCAGAATGTCTTATCTAAAGCACAAATGTAGTCGGCTCATGCAACATGAGAACTTTTCAAAACACGGAAGCCAAAAAAACAATGACTTCAACAGAAGAAATTGCACATTTTAGAGTGGCAAAGTCACATGGTTACAGTTAAATGGTGTGGCTAATCTAAAGAGGGCTATTTAAGCAAAACCTGAACAGAAAACATTATGTTTACAGAGGAGGTGAAAACAAACTGCTATGTAGGTCCCATCTGCAGCTATAATAAACATTTGGTGGAGGGTATTGCTAATAAAGATTATATAAGGGCATCAATGAGCTTAAATTTTTTTTTAAATTGTTAAAGATATGCAATGCAAAATTTCTAAACGACACTGTATGATCATTATAATCACAAGCACATAGTGCCAGTGCCAGCCTTACAAGGCATATGATTTCTGTGTAATATACAGAAAGGGATACATCAATATCTTCTACATTGGTTCACATTTTCTTCACATAGCTACACTGCCATGTCCTCTATTTTAATGGGATATAAGCATTATCACACTGTTGGATAATGCATACCCTTTTGTGTGTCCTGCTGTTCATGCATGTTACTTTTATGCATATAAAGAGCAGACCTACCAACAACCTACCAAACCTGCGTGAATAAACTCCTGAAATGTTATTACTACACAGCTGCAATATATGAATAGCAGTCCTTGAGCTCCAGTCAAGTGACTAATGCAAGACCTTAGAAGAAGATCAATTAATCGCCATCAGTCTGCTTCAGGCAGGACCGTGCATTTTCATCCTCCTGTAGTTGTCACTTACTATAAATGTAACACAAAATTAGACGCAGCAGCAAAGTGGCAATTGTGTGCAAGACAACATGTGGACACAGTTAAGAAAATAAATACCACTGTGCAGGCACCAGGACGTATGAGATTGTATCACGAACTGAACAAATTGGCGTAGAAAGTAAATGCTAATCCTAGATGATGCCTAAACAAATGTGCCATACTTCTGAGAAGCAAGACCATAAAAGCATGGTCAGGGGAACCACTAATCTCTTTGAAGTTTAATACAAAACTGCAAATGTTAAACTTAAAGCATGCCTAAACCCAACAACAAAAATGTAATATATTGCAAAATACCAGTGCTTAGATGTGCTGGCTGGATTAGTTTTCTATGTTCAAACTAAGAACATTTTCAACAAGAAAAATACCTGTTAATCTTACCAGAACTGAAGTGCCCATGTCACTTGCTGTGAGATGAACTGGAAGCCAAACACAATCTTAGTTTTCTTAAACTACTAATCCCATAAACTCCCATGTAATGGAGATGAACAAAAGCAGACATAGGTGAAGTCCAGCCTAATGTAACAACTATGGCCCTTTAATAGATAGTGGAGGAACGAAAATAGCCACGCAGAAACGGAAGTGCGTTATTCTCAGGATTGCCAGGTGAAAAATAAAAGGAAAAAATCCTGAAAAAAAGATAACTAATGCATTTGAGTGGTAAGCTGCTATATTTTTGTTTTTGGGTTTAGATACACTTTAAACATTTAAAACATTGACCAATTGCTAATGTGTTGAAAAATAGAGTTTTAACTTGCCTAGACAAAAATAGTGGTTGTGTTCGGTATGGCATATGTGTTATGGATTGGGAACTTTTAGAATTTTTTAAAAATAGACTTTAGTATCTCGGTCATATTACTTCTTCCAACAAAGCAGGGGTTAAAATAACTAGACAATAAAAGGAAAACAAAATGAAGGACAGAACAGTCAATTCAGACAATGGCTTGTGGTTATTCTTCCAAAAAATTGTGGTAATAGGGATCTGCTGTGATCTTTCTATTGCTGCTCATCTGAAAGCAAGGAATGTGAAAGAAAAACACCCTAAAAAGGTGCCCATACACCTTGCGATTATCGTACGATAATCGCTGGAAATCCCGCGATCTTACGATAATCGTCAGGTGTATGGAAGGTGTGCGACCGTTTCTACCGTACGGTCGCACGTCTTTTGTCTAACGAGCATGTTTCAAAACCCGCCGAGAATCGTACAATTGTCAGCGGGTTTGTGGCATGCTCGTAAGACACTGCCCGTTCAGCATTGCAGTCATCGGAAGCCTGCCCCTTAGCGCGGCGGGCTTTCGATGATCGCAAGTACGATCTGCCTGTCCAAGATGGGCAGATCGTACAAGCTTTTAATTAGCTTACAACCATCGCAAGACAAGTCTTGCGATGGTTGTAAGGTGTATGGGCACCTTTAGCCCTCATTCACACGACTAACAGCCGGCCGGTACAGATCCGTGCTGCGTGCATGGCCGCATCGGGCCGCTCCCAGGAAGGACTGGTGCTGCGTGTGATTACACGCAGCAGCCTGTTCTTCTCTATGGGAGTACGCGGCCATACACTCAACCTGTCTGTGTCCGAGCAGGGACAGACGTGCAGTTCGGGCGAGCGTACGGCCACGTACTCCCATAAAGAACAGGCTGCTGCACCTGCCTTCCCAGGAGCGGCCCGATACGGCCGTGGAAGCAGCACAGATCTGTTGTGTGAATGAGGGCTAAGTCTGAAGTTTGTGATCACAGGTCTGTGAAACTCCAGATAAAAGCCGGAGAGTATCTAGACTATTTTTCTATCTCCTCATTTAAAATTAACAAATCCATGTTTTCATAAATTTCAGGAAAACAGAAGGCTAATATAATATTCCAAGGATGGCTTAGAAGTAGAACGGAAACATTATCGGAGTCCTATGGGAAAAAATCCCAAAGATTAAAAAAAACTCTTTTTAATGCTTATCTATACATTCATGTGCTTGTAACACTTAGTGTGTGCATTCTGTTCAGCTCAGTACAACCACTGCTAAAATTCTTTCCATGGATTCCACCAAACTGAATTCGAATATAAAACTGCTTTACACACAGCCAATGAAGCAATAGACAGATGCTCTACAGAAGTAACTGTTCATGTGCAATGAAAGAACAATCTTGATCTGATCAACATAAGAATCAGCAGAAGAAGCTGAAGCACCAGACCCCAGAGGGGAAGATAAATGAGAAAAGAGTTTACAGGGAGATTATCAAATATGAAAGAAAACAAAAAAAAAGCATTGCGTTAATAGATACAAAACATCAAACAGAAAAAGCCACTAGAAATGAGAAGTGGATTAAAAAACTGGAGGGGTTATTAAATACTTAAAACAGTGATGTTGGCTCTCACCTGGTGCTCTCCACTCGATCTTTCCCTTCTGGTTCATTTGGGTTCCTCAAAAGAGAGAGGTAAATAGGTTCAGTGTGTGAACTGTGAACTCTGCAGAGCATCAATTACCCTTCAAAATATTTATTCCTTAAAAAACTAATGAATATGAGACGACCCCCATCAAAAACACAACTTCAGAAATAAATTGTGTATTTTTTAGTGAATACTTATGAAGTTTGCTTTAATGTAATTCTTCAATTTACATTTATACTCCTATTTCATAGGCTGATTTTTTTATGTGCACAATCTGTTGGAAAGAGTGCAATCAGCATCCTTGCTGAAGGCCTCTGGTGAGAAAAAAAGATTAGAACAGGCCTACAAATCTCAACCGAAATTAGCCACCAGCACAATGCAACCTGCATATGACTATATACCGTTTCCCTGAAAAAAAGACCTACCCCGAAAATAAGACCTAGTACTATTTTTGGGAATTGCTAAAATATAAGACCTACCCCGAAAATAAGACTAGTTGTGACCATTCCCAGGGCCGGTGGTGGCATAAGTGGGAACTTGAAGAGCCGTGGGAGAGGCAGGAGAGAATCAGCGGTGCAAATGAAGCCATCGCTAGAGGAAGCGAGACGGCACCGGAGGGAGCAGAGCCGCATAAGCCGATGTTTCCTCTATAGCGCCTGCTCCTGTCACAGGCGGAGTGATACCAAATGCACTCCGTCTGTGAGGAATCGATAATGAAAGTGCGCTTCGCTCCTTCTGGCCAGTGATTGGTTAGCAAATTTCGCTTGGAAAGGTACGGCACCCCTGATTGCCCTGATCACTATAATTTTGTACATAAATACATGTAGACTTTTCTACATGAATAAGTGTGGATTGTTGTACATTAAAAAAAAATAAGACCCACCCTGAAAATAAGACCTAGTGTGTTTTTTTTGAGCCAAAAAAAATATGACAGTGTCTTATTTTTGGGGAAACACGGTAGGCAGCTGAAAGATACTCATAGCCGATAGAAAGTGAGCAAAACATTTGCTCTGCTAATATAAGGACTTTATTTTAACAATGAAAAAAAAAATACAGAATATGAGAAGAACTTTAAAAACAGTAAATAATAAAACGGAAAGTGCCAAAATGTCCCCATGGTTTGGCTGCATTGTTTTCGCTGTGCCTGTCTCTCGCAACACAGACCAGTCATGGTCCTGGAGCTGTTAAAATGTCAGCTAGAGAAGGGGGAGGGATCATTTGAGCATGGGGTTTTCCCCAACATGTTGATACACCTATTGCCAGTGGGAAGATGGGCAATGAAATGCCAGGGCTATTGTTAGGAAAAGCCGACAGAGAACATAGCAGCTAATGTGACTGTATTGACAGCCAGCATTGCACAATAGCCCCGGCATATCAGGGCCGCCTCCCCGCCAGCAATAGCTCTCAATGACCTGGTTGAGTTTTTAGTTGCCATGGCGACAAAGAAATGTCCACATCCGTTATGAATATAGTGTGCGACTGTGGAGGTAACAGAGTGTAAGCTCCACAGATGCAGAGACTGACTTGATTTTCTGTACAGGCATGCAGAATATGTCAGAGCTACATAAAATAATAAGTGACTGTGCTGGGGCCATTAGAGGGTAAGCTCCTCTGGTGAATTGGCTAAATTTGTATGGCTCAGAGTTTTTCCCTGTATAGTCCTGCAGAATGTCAGAAATCTATCATAATAGTATGTAACCGTGGTGGTACACTAGACAGTAAGCTCTTCTTGTGCATAGACAATGAAACACATTGGGACTGCAGTTACAAATTTAGCTACTGATAAGACCGTGAAATCACTGATGACTGACTGGTTGTTTAGCCAATATATAGTTTGTGTAGGAAGGAAAAGGCATCATTTATAGCATTCTAAAACACTTTTTCCTACCTAAGTTGGCCACCCGCAGATTGAATTGTGTCCGACTACACTACTGAAATTCAAGCTGTGGCTCTGTAGGCACCACCCAGATCAACAAATGTCCATGGGGAAAAAAAAAATCAAATTTTTCTTGATGGAGCCAGGTGGAAAATTATTGGCCAAACAATACAAAACATCCAATCAGATGTAAACACTATTTGGGTATTTAGCAGCCACTGGAGCAGTGGCTGCGGAATACAATAGCTGCTGAATACAATAGCTAGATAAATATAACTTGCTATGTCAATGAGTAAGAATACTGGATAGGTATCTGTATTTGGAGGCAAGTGCTTGCTCTGCAAAAGGTAAAACAATGGCCCTGACATAGTAATTTACCATTTCAACAGCTCTGATACAAATATTAAAATATCAGTAAATTATGACCATGCTCTCGGTACAGTTTTAAAGCAAAGCAGTACTGAAAGCATGATCATAAACATATTGAGGTGGGACTTGTGCCCCTCAATGAACTTCGAGAAAGGTATTTTATAGTGAATACAAAAATTCTGTTTTCTTTCTCATCCTTTGGGGGGGACAGGAAGTCCTTAACCTTAGGGACATCCAAAAGCAGTCCAATATATATAGGGGCTTCGGAGACTGACAATTAATTTCTCCATTAATCGTTAAACTTTTTGATCGATTACATTTCTTTTGATCGCTAATGAAAACACTCACCTCTCCGCCGGCTTCCGGGAGTCCCGTCGGCAATCCGGTGACGTCACCTGACTCCTCCCCCAAGTGGCTCCATCTGCTAACGAAGGGAAGGGGGAGGAGTCCGGTGACGTTGATGTCCGTGACGTCACCGGACTCCTCCCCCCTTCCCTTCGTTAGCCGACGGAGCCACTTGGGCCGGTGAGTTTGCCCAAGAAACTTTCTGCACGAGCGTATATATATACACATATACATACATACATACATACATACATACACACACACATATATACAAACGCAAAAAACAGCCTAATGTCATGCATGCACAGAGAATCACTGACATCATTATCAGTGCATGTGTGTCATTAGCCAGAACAGGTAAACACCTTGCCGTATTTCCGCCCGTACGCGATACAAAACGGCCTACGCCCAAAGAAGTACATGTACTTCTTTGGGGCGTTTTGGTCTCGCGTTTCCATTGGGATACAGCCAAGTAGCCCATGGAAACGCGCGTTTGTCGCACTTTTTTTTACCGTGAATCGCTGTAAAAACGTGCGACGCAAACCGCGCATATTCAATACGCCTAGGTGTGAACCCAGCCTAAAGAAGAAAAGGTATATTTGTACATACCTTAACCCTGTCATTTGCCTGTGCTTAGGTAAGGGTAAAACCACTCTCCTCCTGGCAAGAATCTGGGGAATGCTAAGCATGCCAAAAAAGTAACAGAAGACACTCCTGCAAAGGCCTTTAGAGTTTTCTCATGAAATTGTACCTGCTCTGCATTCCCCAGCAATCTTCCCAGTGATGTCAAGTGCAGCCGTGTGAAAAACCAGGGTAACGCAAGTAGAAATCTAACATTTTCCTTTACATATACATTTTGGACCAAACAAATGATTTAAGGGGGTGGGGCATGGAAACCAAAGCATTTTTTTTTAATAGTGAGGAAGGGTTAGAACCTCTGGAGGTTTTTATTGATGTTAAATGCCTGGCTGGGGAGAGTTCCCCTCACTTCCCTGTGACATCAGGGAAAACCTCCAAGAGGGACATAGATGGCAATACAAAAGTGTTTTTATTGGTGTGTCCCTCTTTGGAGATATCGTCATATTCTCTGCTGATACTTTTGCATTGGAACAGGAAGTGAGGGCTTATTTGCCAGCAGGGAGACACAAGGCAGTAAAACTGACAAAGGTTGTAAAGCTTTCCATGTTTTTTAAGACTTTTCTTGTTTAGCCCGTAAGGAAATCACTCATTTTGTCCTATGCACGCTAAAGAGCGTAGATGAAGGGATCTCCCCTGCGGCTGTCTAAATACCCAAAAAGTGACCAAGAATATTATACTTGGTTCCTTTGACAAAATTCGATTGAGACATTGGCTTTTCGCAACTGGGTGCTGCCAGCACAAATCAAATTTCAGGGAATTCAGCAAAAAAAAAAAAATGACTGAAATTGATGTGTATGGGCAGCTTTACTCTTCCCCAAGCAATGTTAAAAAAAAAAAAAAAAAAGGAGGATGGCTGTGGGAGCCATGGATTGAGTCGTACCTTCCCCCCTCCTTCAATATGGAGTCAGGGACCTATAAATGCTTACTACCGGAAGCTTTGAACAAATATCTTTATCCCATGTACTATATTCCTCTCCCCTTCTTTGTCCTTCCCCCTCCCTCACTAGGCTACCCTACCTCCGATACCCATGTGACCAACCCTTCCTCCCCTCCGATTAAAAACCAGACAATTCATACTGAGTTTCTGCACATAATGTCACTACTAAAATGTTACTAGTAGTTATATTGACTACCTGATATTTTCATAGACTTTATTGATCGATTTTTTCTTTTTAATGCGAGATCTTTCTTTTACTGTATACATTACTTGTCATGTAACCAAGCCTGACAATGAATGTAAACGTGTGAATACTTATTACTGCAACCAAAACTAATAAAACTATTTTGAACGGGAAAAAAAAAAAAGGGCTATAAATGACCAACGGTCAGTGTATAAATTGTGCAGACATTGCTGTGTGAAAAATAAATCCCATACTACACCCTTGCATGCACAACATTTTAAAGCACAAAACAAAAAATACAAATAACTGATCTGCATTATAGAGAAAAAAAAAGAAAAAGCATGCATGCTAAGCCTACAGGCCCCAGCAGTGAAGGGGTGTGACTTTTCAGGCATCTGTCAGCAGGTAAAGGGGTTACAAGGCAGACAGGACAGAGGTCAAAGAAAAGCTACAAGAAACATAGCTGGCTGTAGTGGGAGGTGGTAGAATTAACACAGTTATGTAAATTGACCCTAAACTCCGAAGTTAAATCTTAAAAATGCATTCAAGTACCTTAACTATTAACAAAAAAAGTAGCTTGTAATCTCAGGTGTAGCGTATATATATATGTCTGTATACACAAAGATACAATTTTGTTAAAACTTTAGGTAGTTGAATACATCTTTACAATTTAACTCCTGCGCTTAGTGTCACTTTAAGACTTCAACAGTCTCAGCAAGACAAATTCAGCATGACCACTTATGACATGAGGTACAAGTATGTCCTATGTGAACCTAATACTGTGAGATCCCAAATTTTCAGTCACTGATCTCAAATGCATTTTTAAATTAGTGATGCTCCATTACTAACCAGGTTGAAAAACAGAGGCAGGCGTTTCATGTATATTGGTTCAACAACTTGCATTTAATGCATATCTGAACTAAAACACTATAGGGTCTCTCTCTGCAGTGCAATTGTGATTCTCTGGAGATGTCGAATACCATAAAAACCATCAATTATTTCTTATTTAAGCTTTTGATTTTAAAGAGATGGTCATGTAAATTGCGTTGATAGCAATTTATAAATACTTCCCCATTTAATCAACCTTCCAGAATAGGATTCACACATTTCAGACCTTGACACTGTATTAAAGGTGGCACAGGCTGAAGCAGCTAATACAGCTCTCTTAATCTCTTCGATGCAGAAAGCAGGTGGTGTATAAAGCAGATGTCTCCTATAGCCACACGTTGAATGATCCAAGTTATGTCCAGATGGTAGATGACAAGGTGTCTGTGGTGAAGGGTGGGAAGCACAAGTACCTGCAAGAGCATGTATGGAAAAGTGCAGGGGGGGAGGGAGAAACACAAGTCCCACTCTACATTCCTTGATAAAAGCTGTCAAGAAGTGTCAGGAACCAACTGGGAAACATCCTTAGGACACTGCAGGGGTTGCTCTGAAACGCTATCCAAATGGTATGACTATTCTGTGTAAAGATTATATGTGCAACTTAATGTTGCAAAAAAACGACTTTCTAGAAGGCCATGATGAATGTATAATTCCCCATGAATTTGTGTACTTTATGTCATCATAGGCCTATGATTGTGAGGCCTAAAAATTTAATGTAAATTTACTATTTGCAAATTGATGACAAATTGGTCAATTAACATGATGCTGATGCACCATTAACAATTAGTTTGGTTTAGAAAAAAAAATTGGAATTGTCAAGATCTCCATCATTATCGTTTGCTCTACTTTATAAAAAAAAGCCACAATGAATAATATATCAGTAAATTAACAAGATAAGCATAGAAAGGTCAGCAGGACATGTACAAAAAAAAAAGTAATTCTGACTGCAGTGTGCAAAGGATATCACAAAGGAGAAGGTCTAGAATACTATCAGCATGAAGAGAAGAGTAATAAGATGCAGTAACAGAGACCTGGAAATGAAAGCCTACACCCAGGAAGAAACAAGCAGAGATTTGAGACAGCTCAGAACCCAGTAAAGTATGTAGAACACTAGATGTAAAAGTGTGACTTGACGCCACCATAAGGTTCTGATCCTGACTCATTCCTCATAGAGAGTCACAATATGCACACGATGCCCTCATGAGAGGCACAGGACATTAACAATTAAATTCAGCAGCTTGGAAGGACAACAGAAAAGGTAGCAGTGCTAGAAGTTGAGAACAGTGAGAGAGGTGGGAAACACATGCCTACCTTCTGGGAAATCTGAAAGACAGATTTCTAGATAGATGGATGGGAGGAAACAGAAAAAAAAAAACAAAAAAAAACAGATAAGTGAGGGGGCAGGAAAAATTTAAATTATGGCTAAAATCTGACATTCCTGTATTCTAACCCCTTCACTGCTGGTCTGCTTTAGGATTATTAAATTAAAGCTGTTACAAACAATTTTACACTTTAGATTTCCCTGAACCTATGCTATAAACCTTGTTCCATCTCTAAAATCTATACCAAAGTAATAATTTGATTCTTACTGAATGTTATCTTTATTCCTATTATAACAATGTATTGCTATGCCCTTCTACTTGTACTAGCATCAAATTTAAATCCTTTTTTTGGTTTCTTACCTTCGTACAAATTTGGATGTGAATTTGCTGAATATGCTCCCGGTGGCTCCGCGCCTGCCCTGGCTGTTGCCAGAAGGAGAAGCAGGTGTTACACCTCCAAACTGCGTATTTTGCTGGTCCCGGGCCTGGCGAAGTTGACCAGCATGAAAAGTGCTTCTACTTGATACTCCACGAGGGAAGTTGGTCCTCTCTGGGGCAGCACTACTGATATTGTGAGCTGATGGAGATGCAACAGGGACTCTTTGGGCGGCCGTGCTAAAACAGGAGGAAACAAAAACCACATTTACACACTCCTAAATAGTGTAAAAGATCAATAAAAAAAATAGGGAAATGAGATTACAAAAAATAACTAGCACGAAAAATGTATACAGTCTCACCAGGCAATGAGACTACTGAGTTCCTGAGCATATACTATATTTAAAATGGCTAGACATAGGACTTTGTGACACATTTAGCTACACAGGGTGCTTTACTTTACTACAAGGACGCCCACCAAGACCCTTGTGCTGACTAGCATTTGGGCATGCATAGTTTAGCATGATGTGGTGTATATTAAGCATTACCATCTCATGATATTAGCAAATCAGAAGTTAGCTATATACTCAGGACAAGTCATCATGGACTGCTGAGCACATTCAAAACTTGTCCAGGCATTTGGGTAGGATTGTACTAAGAACAAGAAAACTAGCACCCCTGGCACCTCAAGATAAATTGCACCTTTAGTTTAGCATCTCCTAGCCTCTGCTAAAAGAACACTTATGCTGCTGGATGTTTGTTAAAATAGCTCCCTTCTGCTGCTGGTTATAATGACATCCCTTAAGGTGCCCATACACCTTACGATTATTGGACGAAACTTTTCGTCCGATGATCGAATAATCGTACGATTTTCGTACGGCAGCCCCATCCTGCCACGATGATCGCAAGAATCATTTAGCCATAATTAACCAAAAGCACCTGGACGAAATGCGGTAATTGATTTGCCGTATTTTCGTTAGCGCAAGCGCAGTGTACATCGTACGACTTTGACATTGACGGACGGAAACGCCAGCAACCTTACGACAATCGTACGATCTAGCAAAGTTTTCAAACACGCTTGACCGTCAAAAGTCGTACGATTGTACAGTATTGTTGGTCGGACACTGCAATGCACACATACGATTATCGGACGAAAAGTCGATCGCATACGATTATCGTCCGATAATCGTAAGGTGTATGGGCACCTTTAGACAATGCTATCCCTCTGAAAAAAAAAATGTATTTAGGCAAGATCGCATTTTGCAAGCTGTGTCATCCCTGCCCTTTAGTATCATAACACAAATTTGACAGGTAACAGCTGAATTCCTCGAGTAGTGTGGCACTTCTCCAACCTCTGCACAGTGTAAAAAAACTCCAGATAGACCGTAATTAAGAATCCCCTTCATCAACCTGAAACCTGAGTAGAATCATAAAAGCTACAGGCCAATTATAGTATTAGATATTTTTCTCTATGGGGATATTACCTATAATGGTACTATTCTGAGTATTAATTGCTTTTTAATTATTATTATTATTAATACTATTAGTTATTTCACAGATATGTCATCTCTTTAAATCCAGGCCAAGCTGTTCAACTAAGGTAGCAGTTGAGGCAAGCTGAGAGGTACTCACAATTGTCACCTTTCATTCATATGGTTAAAAACTTTTTTTTTTTCTCTTTAAGGAAAGAGTTGTTGGATTGCTGAAAAGTATTAACTAGACTTTGTCTTTTGTTTGTTTGAAACTACAAATCTAAAAAGGACATGCCCATTTACAATTGTTTTGTCCACATGTTAACAATGGTGCAGTGATTTCACCACAGAGCGAACAGTGTTTTCACCCTGTTGAAACAAACTGAAAAACCAATTGGTCTACTGCCAGCAACAAGTAATAAAACTTACAAGGGGACTCAGAAAAACAAAGTCTGGTTGTTAAAGCTAGTGAGAGACTGCATCATTTATGGCATTCTTGCTTTGGCTATAGTCCTACATAATAATTTGCGTTTAAACAAGGCTTTGACATTATGGAGCAAGGTTGACCACTGAACCCAATCTGCTACACAGAATGGTTGTTTTAGGACAGAACACATGTAGGCAGTTTAATGACTAAAGGTTCTGTTTGGGTCAGATTAACATCAGAGGGGGGCTGACCAACCTGTGATTTGATAATAAACCTTAAACTACTTCTGTGAGCCATGGTGTGCTCACCAACAGGATTTTTTTTTACGGGGGGGGGGGGTTGGTGTTTTGTTTTTATATCTGTGGTGAAGTTATATCTAATAAGTTTTCCAATTATCCAATTCTTACACCAGCTGAAAGGATCCACAGACTGCATTAAATAAGAAGCAACATACAACAGAATGAAGAAAACATTAAACAGGCACCATCACTATAACATCTATTTTTTCTGATAATCCACTGTATCCTATGAACACAAACTTTTATGAACAGTAATCAGACATTATATATTCAAAGTGTTAAAAAGAGATAAAATGCACTAGGAATCAAATAACACTCTAAGAGCAGCTGTGCTTAATAGGCAAGTACACCCAAAATAGGAAAGAGAAAAATAGCACTCAAAAAATATATTCCTAAAATGTGAGAAACATTTTATAATTTGTGAAATTATCACAAAGTGATGAAACAAAGTGTTATCCACAACCCCTGTGTTGTACATCTCATAGAATGTCTACATATAGAAAGTCCTGTAATAAACCTCACAAGTGATGTACAACTCCCACTTAATTTACATATCCATATGTGTAGTCCATTCCTTCCTAATGCAATAATGAAATATGTGAAAATATGTCTTCCAACTTTAATAATCCACACCCCCACCGTGAATGCATAAACAATTAGTGAATCTGTGCTCTCCACTGTGCTCAAAGATAAGATCTGGCCGCACTCACCAACTCCTATTGCTCACCATATTTAAGATGAACAATCAACAAAGCACTATTTGTTCATCTGAAATATGGTGAGCAATAGGAGTCGGTGAGTGCGGCCAGATCTTATCTTTGAGCAAGGTGGAGAGCACAGATTCACTAATTGTTTATGCATTCACGGTGGGGGTGTGGATTATTAAAGTTGGAAGACATATTTTCACATATTTCAAGGACTTTATTGCATTAAGAAGGAATGGACTACACGTAGGGATATGTAAATTAAGTGGGAGTTGTACATCACTTGTGAGATTTAATACAGGACTTTTAATATGTACACATTCGACGAGATGTACTAGCACAAGTATAAGTTTTTTTGTTATTCACATTGCTTTCGATGTTTATTATGGCTTCTAGTGTCAAGACCATTAGACCAAGAGTTTTTTTCTGAAGTATCATTAGCACAGGCATAGTGCAACACAGGTGTTGTGGATAACACATAATTGTTTCATCACTTTGTGATAATTTCACAATTTATAAAATTTTAGGAATATATTTTTTGAGTTTGTGAAGTGCAGTGCTATTTTTCTCTTTTTCCATTATTTATTCAAACTATACAAATCAATTAACATTCTATTACCCTTTATATACTTACAAGGGTTACTATTTATCCCTGCACTTCACCTTCCCATATTTCCCTTTAAACTTGCCTTTGTCTGTACGGGTCACTGCTGCCTTCCAAGGAGGGTGTGGGTTTGGAGGGATGCACAGATGTGGACATGGATTTCTGGTGCTGGCGGGTCCGGGCTGAGGTGGCTGGGGCAGAAGCGGTGGAGGCACGGGAACCAGGCGTGGAGAAACTGGGAGTGGAGGGTGGATGTGGAGATACAAAACAGGATATGGATGCACAGACTAACAAAAAGGAGAAAGCGAGGAAGGAAGGAGAGGACATTTTGCAAGAGATAGAAGGAAACAATGACACTGAAAACAGACACAGCATGACTCTATATACCCTAATATGGAAAGCCTCACTAATGAAAAATGACATTTTACATGACCCAGAACGTGGATTAAATGCAAGACACATGGACAACCAGGTCAAACAAAAGGGAAAAATTCCAGAAGGCATAGGTGCATGTTTTGAAAAAATTGTTGCTGTATCACAGCAAGTATTTCAGAACTGCTTGGCAGGTGCATGGGATAAAACGAACATATTCCACGCACAGGTTATTCAGCTTTCTCAAGCCTTAAATATACTTCTAGCAGGGGCTGTTAATATGACTTTTGACTTGCCTGTAAAATCTTTTTCTTTGCGTATAGTACAGGACACAGTCTCATCTAAATCATAGATCATGTGTTATATGCAGCTACCTTTAGGTGATGGATACTGGCAGAAAAAACTGTGTAACAGTCCATATAACCCCTCCCTCCCTCAGCAATCTTCAGTTTTGCAGCAAGCAATCGGAGCAACTGGCAGAACAGGTGGCTTTGTATAGTACTCCAAGAAAAGGATTTTACAAGCAATTAAAAATCCTATTTTCTTAATCGTACAATACAGGACATAGACTCCTTTAATCATAGACCCTGGGGCGACCCTAAGCAATACAAACAAGGTGTGGGGGAACACATAAAACACTGCAAACAGGCCCAAAAGAACAAACAAGGGAACCAATCCCAAAATCAGAGCAGCCTGAAGCAAGTTACAGCTGAAGCTGGCATCGGCAGAGGCTTGAACATTCACCTGGTAGAACTTGACAAATCTATGAATCAAAGACCAGATAGCATCCGTGCAAAATCTGAGAAACAGACGTCTGTTGCTGAAAGGCCCAAGAAGCACTGACAGACCTAGTCCAGTGAATCTTAACCAGAAAGGAAGGAAGTTTATGCATTTATAATAAGCTTTAGTGATGACCTGCCTGATCCACATGAGTAAAGTGAGTCACATCTTGTAGAAAAGTCTTCACCAGAGAGTAAGCTGCCAGATACTTTTAAAAGAGAATCGCCAATGTGGAGATCTGGCCCTTGAGAGTACTCAAGACCAGGTGGTGATTTAGATAAAACTGGAGAAAAGACAGGCTCCATCACAATGAGCACCGTCTCAGCTGGAACCCACATTCCTCGTGCCAGGCAAAGTAGGCCTTACGAGTGCGATGATGGACTTTCCGCAAAGACGACTTCCAAACATTCAGCAGTGTAGGGATAACGGAGTCAGATAGGCCCCAGTCCCCCAGGACCTGCACTTTAGCAGCCAAGCCATCAAAGCCAGAAACAAAGAATGGGGCACAGGTCCCTGACACAGTAGAACCACCGAGCCACAGAAACTCCCCGGAATCTGCGTATATCCGAGTACCAGCTTCTTTTTGGCCAGTTGGGCGCCACCAATATCACCAAAATGTCTTTCATCTTGATTCTGCATAGCAGTCCAGGAGGAATCTGTACCAGAGGGTAGGAGTAGATCAGGTGAAACTGACGCAACAGTGTCACCAGCACGTCCACTTCAAAGACTGGAGGATCCCTGGTCCTAGCCATGAACCTGTCCACCTTGTTATTGAAGCAGGATGCCAAAAGATCCATCTGGTATTCCCTATCGGTGACAGATCTCCCGAAACAAGTTGGGATGGAGACACAATTCCCTCACATGCAGAAACTGAGAGTCTGTCTGCCAATTATCTATCCTGTGGATATGGACCGCAAACAAGGCCACTATGTGTTTTGTGGCCCAGCCAGAATTAAACTAGCTTCCATTTGGGCCATATGGCTTCTAGCACCACCCTAAAGGTTGATGTAAGCCATCGCTATCGGGGCATTGTCTGACTGGATTCTCGATGCACATCAGCATCGAGAAGTCAGCTTGTCCATTTGTGAAGGGACAGGTGAATGGCAGGATGTTGATGTAGAAATAGGCCAGAAACCAGCTTGTTCTTCACCTAAAAACACTAGCAAGAAACGAGGGGATATGCAAGCTGTTTCACAGTTTTGTCTTCCAGAGTACAATCACCTAGGTAGCTGCCTATAACCTATAGTGTATGATTAAAAGGAGCCTGTGTCCAGTATTGTACAATTAAGAAAGCTGATTTTCTCAGAGCCAAAACATTAATATGCCTTTTGCCCGAAATTCACTTTCTATAGGGTTAAGTGACAAAATGCTAGAATAACTGAAGCTAGAACACCATTAGAGATGCGAAACACTGAGGTGCATGTATAAAAAAATTTGCATACCCACAAACGTAATATCAGGAAAATACTGCATTATGGCCATTAGATGGAGCTGAGAATAGGAAAAAAAAGATTTTTTTAGGATATTTGCGCAATCTATTGGCCATAATGTACTTTTAATGTTAGTCTTTGTTTCCATTTGCACAGAATGAACGTACGTGAAGATTCGAAGGACACATGGGTCTGCAAATTGTTTATAAACATATCTCTGTTAAACTCACAAATGTTTTTTAAACATATCTTGGTTTTATATTGTGTTAGTGTAGTGCAATGGCAATGTTGTGTATAAAAAAAAGCAGAAGGCTAAGTGTGTTCTTACCTATCCTTGCCATTCTGAACAGAACCAGCATTTGCTCTGTCTAGCATAGGAGAGTTACGACTACGGTTGGTGCCAGTGGATAGCACACTGTTCTGTAAAAGCAAAAGGACAAGAAAAATCTTTAAAAACTTAGCATTTATTTATATTCTTAATGGCTCTGTCCATTGAAATTTCATTTTTAAATGGGCGTCAGTAGAACGAATCAATAACTGCTTGCTTGGCATGTTTTTTGGGCACTTTGACAAGCGCTGTCAATTAGTTCTCAATTCTCCAGCTGCATTAGACCCAGTGGCGTAACAATCACCATAGCGACCCAGGCGGCCGCTATGGGACATGGCCAGATGCCGTGGGGGCCGCCTGGGTTGCTATGGGATCCTCTGCTGGTGGCTTTCACTGGTGGCTGAAGACAGACACGCCGCTGTTCAGATCACTGACAGTAATCTGTGCAGCAGCGCATTCCTCTAGACAGAGTCAATGAGACCAGGCAGTGGAGGAGGAGGGGCTCGTGGTCGGCAGCAGGGGAGGAGGCGGGGCCCGGTGACGAAAGAGGCCCGGCGATGGAGGAGGCGGGCCCATCAGCGACCATGGAGGAAGAGGAGGCGGACAGGTAAGGAGTGCGACCAGCCCACCTGAGGGTGACCCTGCATAGCCCACTATAGAGAGTCTATGGTGGGCTCTGCAAGTTCACCCTCAGGTGGGATCTTGAGTGGGCTCTGCAAGGGGCATAACTAGAAATCATGGGGCCCCATACAAGATTTTGCTATGGGGCCCTGTGATTTCTAGTTACGCCCCTGATCAGACCCATCATAATAGCAGCTACAGCATGCTAGTTTATGTGAAAACTCAGGTGCAGATATTCAACAAAGGAGTCCCCAAATGATTTAATAAGCCAGGCAATTCAACTTTCCAGCAACAACTCCAAACCAAAATATTGGTTTTGGGGTAACAGCTTACTAACATATATAAAGACCAAATGGTCCAAAAATTAAAAAAGCATTTCTACTAAAACATGCATACATTTAATCATAGTGTCTCAAAGGACACTATGAAATCAGGTAAAATCAGGCCTTTATTGAGTAAGCAAAACACCTATTTCTTTTTTTACCAGTCCTTTGAGTCCATCCTAATAGCATTGACAAATATTTGGGGCAAAGCTGCTCTTTGATAGAGTGTTACACAACAATTGTACCAATCCTTGATGGCATGCACTTTCACTGGTAAGCTCTGGAGTTTGGCTCTTGCTGTGCTGCAGAACCGACTACATTTAATAAGGGTTATACAATCATTTTGAAACAAGAGTCATTCCTTAAATAGCATTCATGTCGCTCAATTTTTCCTTGACCTACAAAAATGCATTATACCAAATAGATTTTCAATTTTGCTTGTGTTGCTCAGGGAAAGAAAACTAAGGGTTCAGGTATCAATACATGGCTACTGAGAAACAGCTGCAACACAGACATTTCCTAAGCAACACTAAAAAGGAATGATGCGCCTGTATTCAAGAAAGAAAAAATCCCTTTATCAGTTATCAAGTCTTTGAGGTATATTGGAAATGTATTTTCATGTTACTGCAAGACTGCTAGACGTTATAGGTTAGTGGTGCTAACCTATAACGATGTGTTTGTAACAAGCGACAGTTAAGGTGCCCATACACCTTACGATTATCGGACGATAATCGTATGCGATCGACTTTTCGTCCGATAATCGTATGTGTGCATTGCAGTGTCCGACCGACAATACTGTACCATCGTACGACTTTTGACAGTCAAGCATGTTTGAAAACTTTGCTAGATCGTACGATTGTCCTAAGGTTGCTGGCGTTTCCGTCCGTCAAAAGTCGTACGATCTACACTGCGCTTGCGCTTACGAAAATACGGCAAATCAATTACCGCATTTCGTCCAGGTGCTTTTGGTTAATTACAGCTAAATGATTCTTGCGATCATCGGGGCAGGATGGGGCTGCCGTACGAAAATCGTACGACTATTCGATCGGACGAAAAGTTTCGTCCGATAATCGTAAGGTGTATGGGCACCTTTAAAGTGCATGTCCAGCCAAAACATTTTTTTTTCTGGAATAGAGCAAGGAAGGCTTAGAAACTATCAGGCTTTACACCTTACCCTTGCCCATACACCTTACCTTATCTGTAGATTTTTGTCTGCGAATGCATTTTCGTCCGTGCCAGTTGATGGGAAGTGCACAACCGCAATTATTGTACAACTGGCGGTTAGTGGGGTTTTTGAAAAACAAATCTCGAGATGAAAACTGCACATGCTCAAATGTAAATCTGTTCTTTCGATCCATGAAAATCAGCTAGGTGGTGGTGCTGAGGAGCGTTAATTGCAAACTACATTGGTCTGTGCATGATGGGCTAGTTGCAAGAAAATTGAACAAAGGCGAGATGTCTGGACCAAAAAAAGTTGTACAATGGTTGTAAGGTGTATGGCCACCTTTAGAGTTTTCCTTCACTTACTGTAAAAAGTCCAGGCAATCGAAAAATTAACCCATGCAGTGGGGCCACACCCACACTGCAAGGGTTAACTGCTTGTTTTGGTCTAGGGGCTAAAATAAAGAAAATACACTCGCCTGATCCTCGGTCCCCCTTGGCTGCTAGACCAGTCCCCTTCAGCCTCCTTCTCCCCCAGGCTCCATCAGTCTAAAGACCTGTGAGGTGATCACGTCTAATGCAGCTGCATTAGATGCGAGGACACTGAGGAAGATTCCACCGCTGGAGTGTGAGAGATGTGAATGTTCACCACCGCAGGACTGAGGAGATTTGCTTTATTTTAGCCTCTAGACCAAAATGACCAGTTTACCCTTGCAGTTCAGGGGTAGCTCCACTGCAAAGGTTATTTATTCGATTGCCTGGAGTCCTTTAGCCCTCGTTCACACCTGAGCGTTTTGTAGCGCGTTCTACGCTCGACGAACGCTCTACAAAACGCTCAAAAATATAAATCCCATTGTATTCAATGGTCTCGTTCCCACCTTGGCGTATTTCCGCCCGTCCCTAACGCGCTACAAAACGGCCCACGCCTGAAAAGGTACATGTACTACTTTGAGCCGTTTTGTTGCGCGTTTCCATTGGGATACAGCCAAGTAGCCTTTGGAAATGCGCGTTTGTAGCGCGACTTTTTACCGCGAATCACGGTAAAACGCGCGCCGGTCGCGTGACAGACGCGCATATGCAATACGCCTAGGTGTGAACGAGACCTTACTCCTGTCTGTGAAGGGGCTTGTGTAGATGGGTGTTCTCAAATGCAGGCCAGCAGATTCCCAGTGACTGGAGTGGTATAGGTTAAAGTTCAGAGGCTCGCTTGACCTGTCCTATTGAAGTGCATTTGAACTGCAGGCAAAGATAATCAAACACAGCTTTTTCTTATCAAATGCTTCATTTTGCATTCAAATGCATGTGTTTGACCAGTGCTGTGTTTGAATGGAAAAGGCTGCATTTGACAAGAATGCTAAAAATATTTTGACTTATTCAACAAGTGACATTAATTGCCAACTATTAGCAGCAGTGACAGTTCTAATTTTCTCAGTATTACAATACCAGGAGAGGGTCCTCTATCCCGCAATCCTAAAAACTAAAAAAAGAGCAAAAAAACAAAACTATTTGTTTCATTAAAAATTAAAAAACATAAAAATACAATGTATAAAAGGACTTTCAAGAAGAAAAATCCATTTGAACTTATAAACTTACTTTTAACATTAAAGACAAAGAAATTAAAGCTAGATAATGCCTAACACAGTATGGCATGGAAGACGATTACAAAGATTTCAAAAATGAAGTATGAAAACATTTATGTTTCTCACTGTAGAAGGAGTTGGAGTGGTTCTCTTCCGCTCAAGCCCAGATAAAGGACTAGGTGGTACCCTAACTGTGCTACTGGATTTTCGACCACTCTCTCGCTCCTCATCAGGTCGCTTGTTTTCAGCATTGTTACTTTGGGTTTTTTTGGAGTAAGAATTTGATGTGGGGATAGCTGGTCCAGCTGAATTCAAAACAAAAATATACAAATTTCATTAAATTCGAAGTTGCTTATTCATGAAGAAAACTGACTTAGTTCAGAGTACTACTAGTATTAACACCCCGCATTCCACTCAATTTCTCAACTTAACCTCTTCTTTTTTCGAACACAATGAACACAGCACTCCTACTCACTCTGATGGTAGCATACCAGCTCTTGTGTTCTCTCACCTATGCACTCCTAGCAAACTCTCCAACACCCTTTTTCCCCCTATCAAACCACTAGCTTGTCAGTTTCACACTCGCCCTGTCCCCAACCCTGAATCCCCCTAAACAGCACCACTGTCACCCAGAGAAACCTTTGCCACTTCAACCCTTCTCTTCTCTACTATGGATTACCTCTGACAAAATCTCACTCCTGTCCTGCCCTGACCTGGTTACTTCTGTCTTCAACAGCTCGCTCTCATCCTCCCTCGACACTTTGGCTCCCCTCGCTACACGCAGACTTAAGGTGCCCACACACCTTACAATTATCTGCAAATTTATGTCTGCGATCGCATTTTTGTCTGAAAATCTGCCGGTTGAGGGGAATTGCACAACCGCAGTTACTGTACAACTGGCAGATTTTTGTCTTTTAAGCAAGCTAGAACATTTTTGTCTAGTTGGACAAAAAAAAAGACGGGTTAGTGGCGGTTTTTTTACAACAAAAATCTCAAATTGAAAACTGCACATGCTCAAACGAAAATATCTTCTTTCGATCGGCCAGTTAGTGGTGCTGACAAACATTAATTGCGAACTACATTGATCTGTGCATGATGGGCTGTATGAACGAAAATTGAACGAGGGTGAGATGTCTGGATAAAAAAAAGTTGTACAATGGTTGTAAGGTGTATGGCCACCTTGAGGCCACGTCCACTACAACCATGGCAAACAGAAGAAACCAGACATCTTAAAAGATGTAGCCACACTCTTGAGCGACTGTGGCAGAAAACTAGGTCTCTGCAAGACTTCCCCCTGTATAAAGCTGCCCTCTTAAAATATAATGCCTCCCTCCGTGCTGCCAAACAGACTTGTTTTGTCACTCCTATTAACACACACTCATCCAGACCATGTCAACTCTTTTCAACTTTTAACTCTCTACTATCTCCCCCTACCACCCACTAACTAACTCACTGCCTAGGACATTGCCATTCATTTCAAAAACAAAATAAGATACAATCCGGGTTCAGATTGCCACTGTGCAGTCATCTTCCCCTATTAATATACCAGACCCACCATCACACTTGTTACGTTCCTCTTTTCACCCTGTTACCACAGAGGAGGTTACAAAGCTTTTCTCTGACACCCACCTCACCACTTGCCCCCGGGGCTCTATTCCCTCACCTCTACTGTGATCACTATCTTACTCACATTTTCAATCTTTCCCTCTCTACTGGCATCTTTCCCTCCCCTCTAAAACATGCTCTGGTCACCCCAATACCCCAAAAAAACCTCACAGGACTCCACCAACCTTAATCTCAGACCAATCTCTTTATTTACTCCCATTCACCCCCAAACTTCTAAAACGCCTTATCTACAACCCCCTGAGCCACCACCTTACTGATAAACAACCTTCTCGACCCCTTACAGTCCAGCTTTCGCCCCCAACACTCCACTGAAACCGCCCTCCTAAAACTCACTAATGACTTCCTAACTGCTTAAAAACAACGGCCACTACTCCTTACTCTTGCTATTAGACCTTTCTGCCGCTTTTGATACCGTTGACCACTTGCCGCTCCCCAAAAAAAACTCCACTCGCTTGGCCTACAAGACTCTGCTCTCTCATGGTTCCCTTCCTACCTTAGCGCTCCTTAGTAGCACCTTGAAATCCAACTCCTCCCCTCTTCCTCTCTCTGTAAGGGCCCCCCCAAATCTCTGTCCTTGGACCCCTTCTCTTTTCCATCTACACCTCCTCCCTTGGTCAGTTGATAATCTCACATGGCTTCCAATACCATCTCTATGCCGATGACACTCAAATCTATCTTTCTACTCCACAACTCGCCCCCTCAGTGTCCTTGCATGTCACTAATCTACTAACCGACATATCAGTCTGGATGTTGCAACACTTCTTAAAACTCAACCTGTCAAAAACTGAGCTCATGATTTTTCCTCCTGCCCATGCACCTTCCCCCAACTTTTTCCTTTAGATTGATAACACAACTATCCAGCCCTCCCCCCATGCCAAGGTCCTAGGTGTCATCCTTGACTCAGGCCTCACCTTTCTGCCCCACATCCAATAACTATCCAAATCCTGCCGCCTTCACCTTCGTAACATCTCCAAAATACGCCCCTTCCTCACCAATGAAACCTCAAAACTACTCACACGTCTCTCGTCTTGACTATTGCAACTCTCACCTCATTGGCTTACCGCTACACAGATTATCCCCCCTTCAGTCTATCATGAATGCTGCTGCTAGACTCATCCACCTAACCAACCGCTCAGTGTCTACAGCCCCCCTCTGCCAATCCCTCCACTGGCTTCCAATCGACCAGAGGATAAAATACAAAATATTAACAACCTCTTACAAAGCCACCCACTACTCTGCCCCTGTCTATATCTCAAACCTCATCTCAACGTACCACCCTAATTGTCCCGGTTACTCTTCCAAAAACCTCCTGCTTTCTAGCTCTGTCATCAACTCCTCCCATGCTCACCTCCAGGACTTCTCTAGAGTCTCTTCCATCATCTGGAACTCCTTACCCCAACCTGTCTATCTCCTACTCTGACTGCCTTTAGGCGATCCCTAAAGACTCATCTCTTCAGGGAAGCCTATCCTGCCTCAAACTAACCACTGAACTATCACATTCTCAACTAATTCATCCCCACACAGCTACCTCCTCATGTATCACTTGCCCCTCCCTTTTAGATTGTTAAACCCTCATGGGCAGCACCCTCCTTACCATCTTGTATTGAACTGTGTTGTAATTGTAATGTCTTTCTAGTATTGTAAAGCGCTGCAAAAACTGTTGGTGCTATATAAATGCTATATAATACTGTAAGGCACAACTCACCCTGGTCACTTAGTCTTCTTTGTTTGGTATTGGCAGATACACTGCGGTGTACTTTGTGAGCAGGTGAAGGAGCTGTACTATTGGTGATATCTGGAGGTTGTCTAGGCTTCAGAGTCATGTTTTCATTGTCCATCTAAAGAGAACAGATAGAAGCATTGCCTTATCCGGATGCTACCGCAGGTTACAACATGAATGCTAGACACACAGTCTCTGTGACAAAAGAATGGGATGGGGGGCTGGTCACAGACACTTGTTCTGTGATTGGACTGGCCCCTCTGATTAAATTACTGCTACCAAATAGAATTTTTGTACTAAAC
The DNA here is from genome assembly GCF_000935625.1 of Nanorana parkeri. Classification (NCBI taxonomy): domain Eukaryota; kingdom Metazoa; phylum Chordata; class Amphibia; order Anura; family Dicroglossidae; genus Nanorana; species Nanorana parkeri. Next base: position 3,418,912 of record NW_017306293.1, on the reverse strand, counting down.
AGTAAAATCCTTTTCTGGGGAATCCAAGATACAACTTGATTGCAAGAGACCTTTGGGAATATATTGCAGCCTAACTAGGCACATAGAAAACTGAAGGCCAGCCCCACCTTGAGGCTATAACCCCTTTCCACAGCAAACCCACTCAGTTGAAGCAAGCAATACAAGAGAATGATAGCATTAGAGGGAACACAGGGGAACTAGCCTGACAAGATCTCAATATACAATACAATCTCAATACAAATTAGTAAACTAAACGTGAGATTGTAGTCCGTCATGGGAATGAGCTTGGAGCGGTGTCTACTTTGCAATCTACACAGGTACCATGGGGAACAAAAGTTGCCACCCTCCATAAGGACAATGTCAGCACCAAGTCAGAGACGATTTGAGGACCTACAGCCGAGTGATACACAAATAAGATTTATTTTTGTTAATAGTTAAGGTATTTTAATGGAAACAGACTGGAGATCTGCATAGTGCACAGCAGCAGGATGGTGCTTCATCCAGATTAAATAGCCAATAGGAGCTTCAAAGTGAGAGTGCAGCACTCAATCCAGCAGATGTCAGCGCTTGGTCCTTCAGCCTTAACCCTTACCGTGGAAAAAAATAGTAGTGGTGGGGAAATTTGAAAAGGCGCCCAACGATGCAAACACTGAGGTGTTTCAGCCAGACCAGCCTTACTAAGCAAGTCATCAGTCTGGTCACACCTGGGGCTGTGCCATGGCTCAGGACCTGGAAAGAACCTCTCGGTTAACACAGCACACCCAGGTCTATTAAGTGCCACAATGCAGAGCCCAGTGCCAGGAGGTTACACTCCAGGATAGCCCTGCCAAGCAGCAGTGTCAGCAAGGAATCTTCATTATTCACAAAAGAAAAAAGAAAAAGAAAAAAAGAAGAGCTAGCAAAAATCATTAGACTTTTTTTCAGCAGAGCTGAAGAAAAGGTGCCCAAATTTTCTTGCACACTAGCAAAAAGCTGAGGCATGCTGGGTAGAGTAGGGTCCTAACCGCCTGTAGGCAGCAGCATCACTCATCTGTTTCTGAATTCTTGTGTCCCTCAATGGATGGGAAAGAAACAGAATTTGCCCCACACCATGAGAATGTATCTTTTACCCGATTGTTTGACAATTTCAATACCTACATTTGCACCCTTGTAGTGTGCCCAAAAGTAATAGGGAGGTTTATTTGTCGATCAATTTAATTCCAGTGTTCAATGAACATGAACACTAAACCGAGACTCCCCTAAAACCTTTGAAAACTAAAACTACATTTCCAAAAACAAAAAATGCCTAGTACCTCAGATGTCCTATATCCAAGCAGAAGGTAGGTGGCCATGACTTCATTATACTTCTGATTTACAAGCGAGTCCTGGATTTCCTCATTGGAATAACCCATAGTCACCATCAAATCTATGTTAAAAAAAAAAGTAAACAACGTTTTACGGAATCATTTATTAACAAGCAGGATTGTCTAGCAAAGAGCAGAAGATTTTTTTTTTTTTTAAATGTCATGTTTTTCCTTTAACAAAAAAAATAATTTAACTAATATCTATAACTATCATTGACGGCATTCCATTTATTTATTTTTTGAGTGCCAAAGAAAAACCTTACTTCATTACTCAAATCCTATTCTAACAATGTTTTCCATTGGTTTTGTTGAAGGTTCTTATTTATCCAGGTCATAGTGTAGCTAGTAGGAGTTACATTTAACTAGATTTGCTTTGTAAAGTTGCAGATGTTTCATAGCTTATCCAAGCTGAAGAGCAGTTGAATGTGACCAATTACTACTATCTAATATATTCCATTTGTAGTATTTGAGGCCATTATGTACTTCTATATGTGGTCTATAGCCCCACAATGCTTTTAGAAACGTTTGAAAGACCATGCAAGTATTCCTCCTTTCATCTGCTACAAAGACGATGCTAAATGTAGAATTTTGCCATAGGCAACATCTTCTCCAGACACATGACTGTCCAGCTGGATTTTGGTAAACGGAAAAATAGGTGAACACAGACACTGCACAAACGTAAAAATATACCACAACAGCAGAAAAAGGAAACTACCACTTGCAAGAAATAACTGGTTTAGGCCTCATTCACACACAACGCAAGCAAAATTGTATATTGCGTATATACGAGCGTCTATGTGTATATGCGTGCACTATATGCAATCCCAGAATGCATCACTCGTAATGGAATTTTGCATGTGCGTGTAAATATGCAGAAATACGTTGCCTGGACGCATCTATGTTCCATTCTGTTTTTGCGCCTATATACGCTACGCAAATATACGGCTCCATACGCGGCTATGTGTATAGAGCCATTTGCATATGTTGCATATGGTACAATACGCGTATATGCGCGGCAGTGTGAATGAGGCCTTAAACCAAAGTTGCACTCAGCATACTGTCTTGAATTCTATAATACACTTTTACATGGACAGCTGACATGTTATCTGCAGAATTGTTTGTCCACAAATAAACTACTTGTAACTCATAACCACAACAGGCGATCAGCATCTTATTTGTTTTTATTTATGGTATTTATTAGGGATGCACCAATACCGGTTTTTCGAGTACCAATATTTTTTTTTTTACATTGTGCCCAGATCATCATGAAGTTGGGTGCCCGGCTTCCTGATTGCCTGTGAAGCCAATGTTCTAGAGAAAGAACACCGGCTTCAGAGGCTGCCTGACCAATCAGTAAGCCAAGAGGCGGATCATTACATGCCAACTGGCTTCCTGATTGGTTAGGAAGCCAGGCTGCTTAACAACACATGAAGCCGGCTTCATAGCCAATCAGGAAGCCGAAAGGCAGGTCATAACCACCCGCCAGGCTTCCCGATTGTAAAGGAAGCCGGCTCCATGCTCCCTGGGGCACTGCCGGTCAGAGGGAAATATCCCTCTGACCAGAAGTTCCAGTATAGGAGGTAAGTATCGGAGCATTTGAGCAAGTACGAGTACTCGCCCAAATACTCGGTATCGGTGCATCTCTAGTATTTATATAGCGCTCACCATTTATACAGAGCTTTACATACCGCACATTCACATCAGTCCCTGCCCTCAAGGAGCTTGCAGTCTAAGGTCTCTATTACACACACATACTAGGTCCAAATTAGACAGGAGCCAATAAATCTTGCAGCATGTTTTTGGAGTGTTGGAGGAAACCGGAGTAACGGGAGAAAACCCATGCAAGCACAGGGAGAACATGCAAACGCCTTCCAGATAGTGTCCTGACTGGTATATGAACCAGGGACCCCAGTGCAGCAAAGCAGGTAAGTGGTTATACAAATTGTACAACAGCACAAAGTTTCACTAAATATTGCACTTAACGTTTATGGGGCATCGATCGTCTCTACTTTAAAATATCCATTTAAACAGACAAGTAAAGGTGGTTTCTCAATAATATTAGTAGAGTTTGGTGTCCTGCTCCTATCCCTTTGGGAGAAAACAAATCTTAGAATTATGAAACTGACTTCACTTCATACATTAATCTACAATCCGGCCCCTTTAGATACCATGAGATACCACTAAAATTACTTTAGAATAGTGCCAATTGAAGTAACCTGAGCTTATTTAAAAAAAAAAAAACCTATTTTAAGACCTGTCCTTTTTGGATCCTTGTAGTCTGGAACTGGTTCCACGTAAGGTTTTAACTCATCGTCTTCATGTCCCACATTCATCCAACGATCCCTCATGATTTGCTAGGAGCAAAAATAAAAGTATATCGGTTACTATTATTAAATCTACCAATCCTTATAGTGAAATCTCAATGAGTGTTAGTAACAAACCACGACCAGTTGTTACAAAGCACAAGACGGACTCCAAACCGCTAGTGGCACTAATGGCCTGATTGGCTGAGAAGCCGGCTCTAGCTATTTATCATGTTAAAATCTATTTGTAAAGAAATGTTGGGGAAAACAGTTGGGAGACAATAAAGGAAAATACATTTTTGGGTTTGCGGAGAATTTAAAGTGCATTTCCACTTTTGCATCCAATTTGGGGTAACACCTGTTTTATATTTGTTACATGTTCCCATTTACATAGCATAATCTTAAAAAAAAAAAAAGCTTCCTCCCAATTTAAATTTCTTTTACTTGGTTTAGGTTTCTACTTGGCTAATTAAGGGTTAACATTTCTACTTGCTTCTCATTCTGTGTACTGTTAGGAGGTGTTTGTTAACTCTGTCTGCACTGTGCTGGCTCATTTCATTAAGATTTGTAAAGTAGATTTGAACACTGCCTGTCTTAAATGGTTAAAAGGAGAAGAACTATGAGGTGAGTGATTTTCACTCAGCCTCATAATCTGAGCCGACCTGTGACAATGAAACTGTCACAGATCGGCTCAGTAGATCGGGAAGTGAGCAAACACATACCGTCGCTCGCTCACTTCTTGATCTATCCCTGCAGAGAGCCGTGACAGGGAAGGGACTGGATTCCCCCCTCCCCTGTCCCATCCTCCAGCGCTGACTGGCGGAACGGACAGGGGAGGGGGCTGGGACAGCTGGCTCTGCCTCTAGATAGGCAGAGCCAGCTGTCACTCACGCACCTGGGTGGATCCAGACATAATTGTCGTTGTCTCAGTCGGAACGGATGCCGCTGTCAGAACAGAATGCCTTAACAGTGGCAGCAGCACATGATTTTCTATCCAGCTCTTTTCATCTCCTGCTCAAAGGATGCCAGACAGGAGGGTGGCGAAAGGTCCACCCAGTGTGCAAAATTTAGCTGCTTCATCAAGAACCGGACGAACTTCGTAGTGTATAGCCGGCTTAAAACACTGGCCTCTGCATTTAAAAAATAATGAAGTTAATAAGAGAAACACAAGCCTCAAATTTCATTCCTAAGTCATTCTATAAGGAGAGATCATTTGGAAGGTGCTCAGAAAAAAAAAACTGTGATTCGGCCATGTTGCCTGCTGCAACAAAATATCTAAAAAGGTTTTTTTGTATTATTTCATTTGGTCTGCTGTGTGAATAGAAACACAAAACATAGAGGGGTTTTCTCAAATTTGACTGCAAAAGTGGAACCCACTTTAGGTTCTGACAAGTTTAGTTTGGATTTAAGGAAGTCCTGAAATCAAATCCTGCTATCTTACCTCCAGTGTACCCCTCTTGCTTGGGTTTAAAATGAGGAATTTTTTCAGCAGATTTTCACAGTCCGTGGACATATAGAAAGGAATGCGATATTTACCACGCAATACACGCTCGCGCAGCTCCTGAAAAAGAAGGAATAAATGCTGTTTATTTAGCCGTCAGCAGTTTTGGACTTGGAACAGATTTTTTTTTTTTACCAGCTAATCTAAAGACCGACTCCAAGCAAACATGACATGACAAACATGTCTACAGCAGAGAAAGTGATTTGAAAAAGATATCTTCACTCTTTAAACATTCTTGTGAGCTCTAGGAAAAGTTCTACTTTAAATGCAACTTGGACAGATGTTTGTACAACTTCCTGTAATGTACAGTACCAGACCGGGAAGAGGCAGGCACTCCTCGTCTGCACATCTAACAACTTCCTGTAATGTACAGGAGGTAAAGTACTACGAACGTCGTCACAAGCATGGTAGCATTACAACTAGTGGAACAGCCTGGGACCTCCGTTTGTAAGTACGAGTCGTGCGTAACTCAGATGTTCGTAACTCGGGGACTGCCTGAAGTAGTAATCATTTCAATGTATTCCTGAGTCTCTTCCCCTTAATCTTGTCTGGGTAAATGCCTCAAAACCACCCACCTCCCCATGTACACGCCCTAGCTTACCATATGGGACTGAACTGTGAGCTACAGTCTGTGTGTGCTTAATCGGCAATAATACACTAAGTTTGGGTTTAGACACAAAGTCAAATGGCAACCCACTCAAACATGCCCGACACCCAATTTGGATCTCAACCCATAATTTATATTCGAGTCCAAATCGCCATTTCCAAATTACACTAGGGTAGTAGCTATTCCTCTCAGTACTACTTTAAAACTGTGGCCACTCTCAGTGGCTCCTGCGGGCCCCTGCCAAAACTAGCACTGTAAACACCAGCTATTTGTGACATATAAAACAGAAACAGCTACAATATAATAGAATGAGCCACAGTTGTTTAAAGGCTCAACAAACAAGTGACAAAGAAAAAAATTTCAAAAGCATGTTCCTTCCCTTTTACTTCTGGCCCCCCCCCGTTCGTTCTATTGAGCCCTCAAATGGAGGCTCATTATGGGGTTGCTTGCCTGTTCTATTTTTTGAGCTATAATATGGTATTACAGGCAGCTGGCTGTACACTCCCAGTGGCATTCAGGGTCACTGACCGGGAGTGTCATTTAGGTGCTGGATGGATTTGTCTATAGCCGTCTGACATTTGGGATCTAGCACCAAGCGCAGGAGGTGAAACGATCAGCTCTTAAGCTCACTCCACAGAAGCGTGCCATAGAAGTAAAATGTATACATCATGTTTACACATAATGTTTACATTGGGATTATAGTGACTTCAGAAGTGAAGTCACAGCACTTCCTCTTAATACAGAGGCTGGGATAGAGCTGTTACAGCTGTCAAGCATCTTACTGCAGCAACAGATCACTGCTACAGTGATCTACGGCTGGCTGTGTGCAGCCAGCACTATATCACTATTAAAAAAACATCTGCTGCTACACAGGTGTGTTATTCCCTCCCCAGGTTAATTCCCAGTTAGCAACCATGACATCAGATCATCTGGGTGACATTTGCATTCCCTGCACAAGCTTTAAATGCTCCCATATGCAAAACTGTGAAAAAGTTGCCATTGTGCTAATTTGTGTCCTCGTCGACCTGAAAATCTTAATGTTACACTAAAAACGTATGCAAATCACTTCTTCCCCTAGTGTGCGTCACAACGTATTGTCAAAAGGGAAATAAGGCTCTCTCCGAAAGTGAAAGCAAATACTGTATATTTACATGGAGCTTTATAATTCCACTATGTTGCGTACAAGTTGCACTAATGTGATATTTTATTCAGCAGACTTTGTCAATTATATTTTGGGACAAATTATAATTTGGTGCTGCACAACTTATGCAAACACTGCGCTGAGAAAAATTGCAGGACATGAGAATCTTTCACGGTTTATTCCCCACACACATACATATTTACATATACACACACCAAATTTACTAACAATATAATGTGCAAACGGAGAGTTAAAAGGAGAACTATGAGGGGAGTGCTTTTCACTCACCTCATAGTTCTAGCCGACCTGTGACAATGAGACTGTCACAGGTCGGCTCAGTAGATCGGGAGGTGAGCGAACACATACCGGCGTTCGCTCACCTCTCGATCCTGTCACGGCTCTCTGTCGTGACAGGGGAGGGGCTGGATTCCCCCCTCCCCGCCAGCGCTGACTGGCGGAACGGACGGGGGAGGGTACAGCTGGCTCTGCCTCTAGATTGCCTAGCTGTCAGTCACCCAGCATAATTGTCTCAGTATACTGCGAGCAGCAGCTCGCGGTACACTGCGGCGTCTCAGTATACCGCGAGCTACAGCTCGCGGTATACTGAGCCTAGGGTGACGGGAGGACGCTAGTTTGTGTCCTCCCGTTACCCTAAGGAGAACTACGGGGAAAAGCCTTAACCCCATAGTTCTCCTTTAAGGGAGAAGAAGAAAAGAACCAAGGATTCAAGTGGTTTAAACACACACACATATATATATATATATACATATACATATACACAGGAAAGACTTATTTCCGTAGGATTATTTCTCCAAGGACACTATAGAACTACTGTGAAACTACCCGGTGTGGTTCATTCAAAAATGCTATCTTGTACATATCCTTGACTTTTTGGTACCACAGTGCTATGGCTTAACATGAATTTAGAACAATGTTGCCGTTTAAGATCTTGCGGTAATGTCCAGGATTTAGATTTGAAGATAAACCTTAAAGAGCTTGGCGCAGATAAGTGAATTACACTTTGAAGAGAAAACAGTCATCTAAAATCTAAAAACAGTCAAACACATATTTGTCACTAAAGTGAGGTCCATTTATGTAGTGTGGCCCCTTCTCCCAATCGCCCATGGAAATGCAGGATAAAAACTACAGCACAGTGCAGTAGCATCTTCTTGCAATATCCAGAATCCTGCTGGAAGGATCGCAACACCTCCCATGCAGGCTAGCTGGTAAATGTGCTGGGAAATTTGTGTTTGTACTGTGCATAGCCTTTGTATATGCACCTTACTTTAAAAGGCTAGGTATAAATTTATTTGTGTGGTTGCCTTTGTTTAGCTGGTCACCCTTGCCTAGGAGCCAAAGGCAGAAGGAGGCATATGATTAGTATATTAACCAAACTTTTTTTATCCTCTACAGGTGTTTTATTTGTTTTTCTTTGTTTTTGAGATGGTGAACAGGAGCCACACCTAGTAAGCAGACCTTGCAATTTTTGTGCAAGGTCCACCAAGTACAATATCTAAAATTATAAAGTGCAACTTTCTGTATTACTAGGGAATAAAATGGCCACTACATATCTGTACACTCAGGCATTAATAAAGTATCTTATTCACACAAATCTGCAAGAATTAACGACATTGGACGTTTCCTTAACAGGCAAATACCTTTAAATTTTGGCCATCAAAAGGCAGAGAACCGCTGACCAATGTATAAAGGATAACCCCAAGACTCCACACATCCACCTCAGGCCCATCATACTTCTTTCCCTGAAAAAGTTCAGGGGCTGCATATGGCGGACTTCCACAGAATGTATCCAGCTTGTTTCCAAAAGTAAATTCGTTGCTGAAGCCAAAATCAGCAATTTTTATATTCATATCGGAGTCCAGAAGCAGGTTTTCCGCCTAAGCAAGAAGAGATGCGTGAAAACGTAGTACATACACTGATAAAATATACTGTCAAAATAATCAGTTAATCAATAGCTATTTAAAGTTGACAAAAGCAGGAAGTAAAGAGAATTCCCCCAGCACGACAGACAAAGAAAAATCTGAATGGGGTAATACATGTTTGGCTAAAGATCGACTTTAAGGGCTTGTTGCCACCAGCCAGTGCGCTCATCGCACTGTCCCGTATCCGGAACACAAGGGATCGCATACACAAAGTCTCCATGCGTTCTGAGGCGTGGCAGTGCCAGCTAATCACAAAAGCAGGAAGTGATATTTCTGGGGGCGTTCTGTACACCAACTGCATAAAGAACACCTCCAGGTCACCACATTGTATTGAAACAGTTTTAGAAAATGACAGCAGTTGCACTTTTGAATGGAAATATAATTTAATAACACTAAATTACAGAATGGCTTGTACAGGAATTAAATAGGTTTTTGTTTTTTTAAGATTTTTAACAAAAATGTTAATGTTGAGTTTCTCTTTAAGGATTTATTTAATTTTACATAAGCATAACCTTCCTGGGACAAATTTCAAAGGCTTTGCTCTCCGTCTTCCCTGGTTCCCTTGCAGCAGCCAAGAAATCTCTAACAATTCTTCCCATCGGTGGCCACTCCTAGATACTAGACTACTAATAAAAACCCCTTCGATCCATGACTAGATAATAAAGCTGTGTCACATACTGAGGATGGAATAACTATTAGCCCAACACCATGATACCCATGATTCATTCTGGAATAAATGGAATTCCTGAATCACTTCTATGATCTATATGATGAATTTAAGACCCTGGCTTGACCTATATTTATTTTTCTATTATATCTACTTTGACTTTAAGATCATCATTTTGTGGCGCTTAGTACAAATGTTCATATAAAAGATAATCTGGATAGCAAAGACCAGAATATGATTTCATTTAACAAATTGTAAAACAATGAGCACACACAGAAGGATAAAAACACTTAATTTTAAGAGCAAATTTTCCAATGCTGAGAGCTGCTCTGCTCTACGACTTAAAGGGAAGGAAATACTGTTATCAAACAAAACGGAAATGGGAATGTTTTTAAATAAACTGTGGTCAAACCGCAAAATATATTTCCAAGGGGAAAAAGTTGAAAAGGCTAAAGTAAAACCTGTGTCCCACATCTAATATTAAAGTCAAAGAATAAGAAAAGGGAATTTAAAAAAATGTAACGATAAAAAGGAAACTTTTTCTTCATTTCAAAGTTAAAACACAAAATATGTAAATAAGGACACTATTTTTGCAAAACTTCATGAGCGTGGAACACTACACCTAGCAGATTACATTAGCGCTCACTTGCCCCAGCAGTAACAGTTATTGTCTATCAGTATTAAATGCTGATCCGCATAGCTTCTATGTAGAGACTAGTCTAAGCCACGTTTTCCAAGTCTTGCTTAAAATCACTGAAGAACAAAATATCTGTGGTGCATCAAGTAGATTGATTAAAAAAAAATAAAAATGAAAAACATTTGCTAACAATACAACGAAGGTGGCAGAATAACACATTTGTCCAAGAATAACTTAGTCAACAGTCCTGTATGCCTCAATGTATGTTAAAGTTTTTATGCATTTATTAATAGGGCAGAATTATTAAAAAGGACAAAATTCCTATGGAAAAAATACAAAAAAAAAAAAATCAGAAGTTAAAATACATTAAATAGCTTTGCTCACACCAATAATGCCTTACCTTTAAGTCTCTGTGTACGATAAACTTTTGGTGACAATACTGAACAGCAGAAACAATCTGGAAAAGAAAATGACACGAGAATTTTCAGCAAAGACAGTAGTAACAATATTAATCTGTCTACCGACAAAGATGCGTACATTACAAATGTAATCTTGTAGCACATTTTGAACACTAACGCAATAAGACTTGATCAACTGCATACAAAGAAAAAAAAAAAAAGCCAAGAGCACTTCCACCATTCTCATGACCTTGCAATATATCCAAAACCTGTCATTTAGGTCTATAATTATGGTGCAAAAGATTTCCAAAGTAACAAGGCTAGTTTCCCTAAAATCCTGTTTAGAGGAGAACTATGGGGTTAGGGCTTTTCCCCATAGTTCTCTTTAGGGTAACGGGAGGACACAAACTAGCGTCCTCCCATCACCCTAAGCAGCAGCTCGCGGTATACTAAGACGCCGCACCTGAAGCGGATCCCGACAATTATGTCTGGATCCGCCCAGCTGCGTGACTGACAGCTGCCTCTGCCTATCTAGAGGCAGAGCCAGCTGTACCCGCCCCCTACCCCGTACGTTCCGCCAGTCAGCGCTGGCGGATTGGAGCGGGGAGGGGGGAATCCAGCCCCTCCTCTGTCACGTCAGAGAGCCGTGACAGGATCGAGAGGTGAGCAAACGCTGTTATGTGTTCGCTCACCTCCCGATCTACTGAGCCGACCTCTGACGGTCTCATTGTCACAGGTCGGCTAGAACTATGAGGTGAGTGAAAAGCACTCACCTCATAGTTCTCCTTTAATCTACTCTGTATTCCGCTAAATTTGCAATTACATGTACATTTCAACTGCTTCTTCAGACTCCTCTTGCGGCTAAATAGCAATGTTTACCAACATTAGACCGCTTCAGATTCAGCCTGTTTACTCTCATCACTGACATTCTGTAATGGGGAGATGGAGCTTGAGTTCTAAGAACACACCCATGGTGCACCTCTTCACTCCTCTCCACACAATAGCACCCCCCATTCCTTCCCAAACAGTAGTGCAGTGAGAGCTTTAGGTGAATGTAGTAGCTCACCCCTTCTTTCCTTGCTCTCCTGTGCAGAAGCAACAAGGCCGTGGAGTGGAGGATGGGTGTACAGCAGGGAACTAAAATGCTAATGATCTATGCTGTCAGGGATGTATGAGCATGGGGGAGGTATACTGCAGGAGATATGAACAGGGAATGTGTGTGCAAAGGGATGATCAGCTGCAGATTTTGCTTCCAGAGCTTCTTTGTGTCATCTTGTTATTGAACGGGTGGGACTGTGGCTTCCTAGATGCAGCTGGGCATTTTGCAAACATCCTTTTGCCTGCCCCTTCCGTTGGGCGGCGCGGACAAGCGATGGTTGTTTACATACAAGCGTTTAGGCAGCTGTAGAGCTGGCGGCTCTGTGAACGGAGATCAGCACATTATCTCCCTCTGATCCGGTCTGTGAATGAGCGAGTGATGTATATCACTTCCACATTCAGTTGTCATTCTCCGGCTACAGAAGCAAGAGACAAGGTGGTGAAGCAGATCTCCGCTTCATCAGCTTATTTGGGAGTCCCTAGGTGACAATAGGGGTTTTAAATCCCCTGATGTCTCCATAAAGAGGACCGGTCAGTGTAAATTGGCTATCACATAGGGGGCTTTTTATGAATGAACACAAAGCCTCTATACTGAGTGCTCTTGTTCATTCATAACCTGTGGAGATATGTTTATCATGTACACAATCATGAATGAACAGGGAGTGATGTAGAGCACTTCCTGTTCATTCATAATTGGAGACACCGTAAACATACTATGGCCTCAATTATTTACAAGCAGTCAGCGATCAGCTGATCGCTGACTGCTTGTAACCGCTCTCCATCCTAACTCAGTGTCACAGGAGGCTGAGCCTGCGGTGTGGGGAGGAGAGCTTGGCCTCCTGTGACAGGACTGACAGCTCTTTTCTCCCCAGATCACCAGCTCCTCATCCTGTGACAGCTGTTTCCTTCCCTCACAGCTCTCCATCCTGACCTGCCTCTCACAGGAGACCGAGTGGGAAGAGAACTCGACCTCCTGTGACAGCGGACAGCTCTCTCCTCCCCACCCGCTCGGCCTCTGGCAGTTTGTCTCCTCCCTGCTGGGTGCTGCTCTGTGTTAGAAGGGACACAGAGCAGCGCCCAGCGGGGAGGAGAGATGCTAGGGATGCATTGTATTTTTGGCCAAAAAAAGCAGTACATTTTGCCCAAAGTACCATTTTCGGCCAATCTGTTTTGGCAGCCGAAATTTTGGTGCACCCCTAATAAATATTTATGACACTTGAGGTTGGGGCTGGTCCAGAACAACCTGGACACAGAGGATGTGGGTTGAATTATATTTGCCAATAAAATTAATACATCTAGTAGTGGCAGAAAGAAAGCGCTGAATGGGAAATCTATATTTTCGGTTTTGGCCTGAAACTTCCATTTCGGTGCACCTCTAATATTTATAAAGTGCAAGTGGCCTTGTTTAAAAAGGGACTTGAAAGGACAAGCAGCTCAGTGATAAGCTTACTTCTCCGTTATTCTGTTTTGACCTCTTATCAGCATGCTTCTTGTCACAACCTAAGCCAATTGGCTTCTTGTGCTGCTACCTCTTCCCACACTTTAGCTCTGCTGCATAGGGATTACAAGAGGCTAATACCAGGTCAAATTCAGGTACTTTCATTGCCTGCATTTAAAAACTACATTTAATGAGGTAATTACAGAGCTGCAATAATTTGTCCTTTATATTTGCCTTCAGCATTCAGCTTTACGACACTTTACACGCATGTTAACAATGGTGTGCAGAATTACCCAGATTATAAACCGTAATCATAAAATACCTAATACAATGGATGTGGTTTACCTAAAAAGTAAAGTAAAAGGTAAAAATTAATTGTGGCTATGGGAACGAAAACATGACTTGGAGGAGCCACGGCATTTTCTGATAGGATAAAAGGATAAAGGGTCGATCTGCGCCACTGATCCTTATTATTGAATAGCTGGGATGAGCACTTTTTCCCCGGAGCCTTTTTAATGTTTTGTCCAGCGAAGAATCAAAAAGGTGGGTTTGCCATGAAGGGTCGTTTTAACAAAGCTTTCTTACATTGTTGCCATGTGACCAGCAATCATTCCAGATCTTTGCAAATCTGGACAGAAGAAAGGGTCATCAGAGACACAACCCAGCTAGCATCCAGTGCTGCATCGCACAAAGTTGAAAACAACGCCATCTGGTCAACTCAATCAATTATTTGCATGTAAACACCAGCGACAGCCATATTCTTACTTATCAGTTTAGACCAGTCAGCTAAAGGCTGGGAAATGAATGTGGAGGAGAACATGGGTTGAAGGGTAGAGCCCACCAGGCCATAGATGGGATAGAAAATCGCTTCCAACTTCTTGTCAGTAGGGTCTATAAAAGGAAGGATCATCTTCTATGGAGAGCAGAGACATGGAACCAGGTCTCACATTGTTTTCTTTGGTCAGGCTACAGCCGATGGTCTGAGTTCTCCAGAGGTGACTCACTATGACTTGCCCCTGGCAGTGTACTCGGCTTAAATCACTACGTGCATACATCTACGAATGGCCAGTCAGCTACAGCTGCTTCAGTATGAAACATAAAAAAAATTTCCACACAGCATACAGCCTGTTAGGTACTCACAATAGTTGATCTACGGAGCCAGGCACAGGAACAGTTACAAATCTGAGCACAATCACTCCACAAGGAAACGCAGATGTACTGGCCTGGCCTGAAAATACATTCCCGTGCTAACTGGAACACAGAGGGGTTGTCACTGCTGACTGCAGGAGCATTACCGAGAAAGCACCAGTGTATTTAATGAACTGAGAAAACCAAAGTTTGACTAGCAAACCTTCCAAAATAATACTGGGCTGTTGCAGAGAATGTTTTTCTACTTGATAAAATGGGGAAACCTGTGCTTGTGGGCTGACTGGAAATACTTTCAGGATCTCAGTAGCTGTTCTGAAACTACCTGCAGCTGTTGATGGTAAAAAAAAAAATCTTCCAAAAGAACAGAAAACAGCAGAGCTGAAGAGAACAAATCCACTTTCCTGAGCACACTCAGCAAAACTGGGAAGGGTTATAGCAGGGGCGCCCACTATTTTTCATCTGGAGATCTACTTTTCAAATGAGGAGCTCATTGAGATCTAGCAACTAAAAAACACCTGCATTCAGGGGCGGGAGGGGGCGTGTGCGATCGCCTGCATTAGTGCCTGTGCTCCAGTCCAGTGCGATCCGCAAAAATTCTGCGAGCACTATTTTTGCAGATCGCACTGGACCGGAATGCAGGCACTAATGTGCTCCGCCGCCGGTTCCTTCACTTCTTCTCGGATCCCCGCTGGGGAGAGCAGCGGGGGATCCAGAGAAGCGGCGGGAGGAGAGGACAGTGCGATCTACCAGTGATCGCTACGCGATCGACTGGTAGATCGCGATCGACCTTGTGGGCACCCCTGGGTTATAGCCTCAAGGATGGACTTCAGTTTTCTATTTGCCTAGTGTCAATCTCTCCTGTAGGCAGCAGAATAAAACTAGGTTGCCTAATCATCATCAAGCTGTGTTCTTCACTGGACAATACACAAAAGTGGATTTTTGCTAGAACGTGATTGATGTGAACACACCGTCACCTTGCTTACTGGGCCAGTAAATATAACCTTTGCAAAGTTCTTTTTCAACTTGTGAATTACTTTACTTTTTTACTACTCAATATATAAGATGAGAAAATGCTAACATTATGTTGTATCCTCTGCAATTCATTGTAAAGTAAAGTTTATTGATAGCCAGTTGTACAGGCAAACAGATCTGTCACGTGGCAGTGTAAACATGGTAAACCCACCTGCCTAAACTTTGCACGTGCCTCCTTTTCTTTCATTCTTCCATGAGCAACCAAATAATCAAAAACCTCACCTATAAAAAGAGATTACAATGAGTTGATATTTAGTTGAAAATCACAGTCAATAGATATGTGCATTGTCTCAATTCAAAAGTATGTGTGTAAAATATTGCTCCGTACCTGCAGCATTTTAGGGGGAGGCACTACTGTCTGGCAGCAGCACATTCATTTAATTACAGGAATAAGCTTGTGTAAACCCTAGCCTGGGGGTAGACAAATGGTAGTTGCCAGTATAACTGAAATTACCCTGACTCCTGTAAACAGCTCTATTACTTTGCCATCTGGACCTAACCCTCATGGCTAGGAATGTGGTACTCTATACACCATAGTGCCAATGGCACCCCTGGATGTTGTTCTGGCACCCCACTCCCTGCTCTGCCTGTATGATTAGTGTAAGCTTCTTTCTTCATGCTACAGACATAAGAGTTCGGAGATGTGGAGAAAAAAAAATGAACAGAAACTGGCAGGCTGCAACAGGGCAGGTTCTGAATAGGTGATTAGTGAAACTGCTTACTGGGTGAGCATGAAACTTAAAATTGATGTGGCTCCCTACAGGAATATGTAGAGGCTCACTTTGCACAGCTAAATTAGATCTCTATGGTGATGACAGGCACCTCAATGCTAAGCTTCCAGATTGCTGGGCGTTGTATAAATTCAATCTGCAGTGGTTGATTCATATGTATTCTGTTTCTGTCCACAACTATGAGCCTGAAGTCTTATGCACACCTATGTGTTACTGCACACATGTATTTACTGCAGTTAAAACTCTATAATAAAAGAAAAAATCGGTATTGGGCATAAAAAGGTACAGGCACTTAGAGGTGCATGTTGCAGTAGCCTCCGAGCCCTGCGTTAACCCCAAATTTGTGCCATTCTGATAAGCAAATCTCTCACACTTCTGGAAATGTTGAAGCTTGGCAACCCTTCCTGCAAAATTTCCTATTGGCCAGTGAGGCAGAAAGATGCGAGTAAGCTTTGACAGGAACAAAAAGTATGCATTTCTTAATGTCCTGATATTAAGGCAGTTCAGCGAAGTGTGGGGGGAACTGCATGTGAGTACAGGGCTATTCTAGATTCCAGATTATTTTATATTTATTAAATTACATTCAATTAAGTAACAGTTGTCTTAAATACACATACGTGAATTTGAATTTGTTATGCATTACAGAAAGACAGGGAAAAGGTTTCAGGCTTATGCACTCAGCTGCAAAAAAACACAGCTTTTCTTTTCCTGAACAATAGCGTGTGGTTAGCTTTGGCCCCATGCATACAGCTGCATAAAGAAAAGGCCTTCCGACACTCGTGCTGTCCTGAAAAACTTTTTTTTAACCTTTTCAGAAAAAAAACGAAGAAATGTAGCAGATATGTTATAGGTAGAAAATTTTATGAAAGTGAACCTGCACTTTCATTATTTGTTATGACAAGAAAGCACCTATGAGCCTTTGCAACCAAAAACATCATAATTTGTTTTTATGCAATACAGTGGATTGGAAGCACATAAGGATGAAATAGATCTTCCATAGAAATTAACTTTAGGGTATATGTTTATGGTCCCTCATAAATGGGTGTCATAATGGGGTGTCTGATGCATGCTTCTAATGCCCAATGAGTGATGCCCAGTGCAAAAAAGATGCACACCACAGAATTAGGCTAACTTTGCCATAAGCTAAAAGGAACACAGGCTGCAGCTTCAGTGGTCACTGGCATTCTTCCTAATGTTTTCTGTTTAGGTTATATAACACCGCAGCTTCAGACCCCATTCACACTGAGCGAATTTGTAGCGCGATTTCAGCTCAAAAATCGCTCAACACATCAGCTCATCCAATGCATTTCAAAGGGGCGGTTCACATGTCACAGCTCAATGTGCTCAATGTCGCCTGTAGCTTGTAGCGCAAGCTTGTCGCTTGAACATGACCTATTTTTCGTTGGATTTCATGCGATTTGGCTTAATATGTGACATCAAGACCGCTTTTGATTGGATACAGCCCAATGTAGCAGCTACGAAGTCCATGCCAAAAGTAGTGCTACGCTTTTTCTAATGTAGCTCAGTGTGAATGGGGTCTCATGCTAGGTTCACACCTAGGCGAGATATTGTGCAAAACACAGATTCACATTGAAGTCAATACACACCTCTGCGGTTTGTCGCATGGACAAAATCACCTGTCACACGAAAAGGTGCAGGATCGATTTTCAGGCGGTTGTCGCCCGGTTTGGGTCCCAGACATCTCTATGCATTGATAACCGTGTTGTTTTCAATGAACAATCGTACGAAACCAGCTCGGCATCCAAATTGTCTAGGTGTGGACCTAGCCTAAAATGCTGCCAGTTCACTGCTCCCCATTGCACTGCATACAATTGAGCAAAAAAAACGCAATGCAAGTTCCCTTTTTCCTTCCTTCTTCTATGCGGTTACTTGACTACAAAGATCCATCTCCTCTGAGATGTGTGGTTCGTGGGAGGGAACTGTCACCACCTTAAACAACACAGAGCAGTGGAAGTCGCTGCTCTATTGAATTCAGCCCTGCACAATACACAGGGTCAGGGCCTTGTGGTCACATCACATCATAGAAAAAGTTGAATTGCATATATGCTAAAATCTATGCAGCCAGTGGGGAGCAGGCAGATGGAAGACCGCATTTAGACCGGTGTTTTAACAGCCTAGACCTCTACTTCAAGAGTGCTAAACCTGGCTCAATGAATTTAAACACATGTAGTGGGCAAACAAGTATGTGTTTAGTGTAGTAGCATTAACGGATATCTGTCATGAGAAAAGTATGGGGAGCATCGACTGCTGGCCCTATCGAAAACGCTAGTTGCCTGGCAGTGTCTGTCTCTAATAATTTTCAGGCAAGGGAAAGTCATGCTGTAAATGTATGTCCCAAAAGAACTGCTTATCTCTATGCTTGTTCCAGGTCAGAGACTGACAGCACTGACACCAAAGCATCAGCATGAAAGCCAGGGGACTAGTATTCTCAAATGAGGTCAGCAATAGCAGCACTGATACGTTTCTCATGAAAAGTTTAGAAGATTGAAACACTAATACTAATGATTTTTAAAACTTGAAGAGCAATCCTTCCTGCAAAGAAAGAGATTAATACTTATGGGTCCCACTGCCCGCACCATCAAACTCCTCTAGCTTGAAAAGTGAATAGTACAGCGCTGCATGACGGAATAAATGTCAGTTAAAGTAGCGCAGCGCTGAATACTGAAAAATGGCCTGGATGGGAAGGGGGTTTAACACCGCGGATGTCAACTGGTTAAAGACCTTCGGCATTCAACACTTCCTGAGTTTTGAATGACTGGTTTCCCACTGTGGAGGAAGCCACCAACTGCAGTGGGGGGAGCCCGCTTTCATATACACCTGGAGGGGTCAAATGCAGAAGATCTCTGAGCAAGCTTTGTTCATCAAACCAGAGAAGTTTGTTGGTGCAGACAGGGCAGCGATGAGTAGATTGCTTTCTTTGCAGGGAGAATTGCTTTTAAAGTTTTAGAAATAGTATAATAGTATGATATTAGGTACTATAAGGCCTTGTTCACACCAAATGCAGAGCAGATCCGCTCAGGTTTCTGCACATGCAGTGCAGTGGGTTGTGCCACGTTTTTGATAAAAAAAAAAAAAAATTAGTTTAGCATGGGCTTTCAGTGCGTTCCAGGCATTTGCATGCGTTTTGATGCGTTTGCATGCGTTCCAGAGCAGGTAAAATAGGGCTTGCTGCAGTTTTTTCACCTGCTCTGGACCTGCACGCTGCGATGTGAACTGGAGCAAAAAATACCATTGGAATACATTGGACGCAGTTTTGATCCGGTCTGCAACTGCTCTGCACCTGCTCCGCGCTTGGTGTGAACAAGGCCTAAGAGTCACTTTAAAATTGTATGAATTGAATGCCTAAGACACTGATTTTTTTTTTTTTAACTGCTGTCTGTCCCTGGTGAAGAGTTTCCCTCCACTCATGTTGTTATCATGACAGTAAGTGAGGTGAAATCTCTCTAACGGGGATTGCAGCAAAAATCTGACAGGGGTTCTAATCCAAACATTAAGTTTTCACTGGACTTAGACTTTATTAGACAACTGTATCCACTACATACATTGAACAGAGCTAGAAGCACTTAGCATTTTTATTAATGTCCCCTACATTTTTCATTATTTTTTTAACCAAACAATATGTAACCCATTTTGTGTTTGCCCCATTCCTTCCAATCTTAATATACTTTATAAATGAATCATTTATGTATTACAATTAGTCACCTGGTGCCCCCTGGTGTATATTCCGGTATATGCATATCAATGAAAAAAAGGCTAGAAAGCATTTTATCCAGTAATCACCTTTAACCCTCATTCACACAAGAAATGGCCGGCCCGTACAACTCCGTATGAGCCGTATCGGGCAGCTCCCGGGAAGGACAGGTGCTGCATGTGATTACGTAGCACGGATCTGTACAGGCCGGCCGTTTCTCCTGTGAATGAGGGCTTACAGTACACCTGTGGCCAAAGTGAGGGCATTAAATAATTGAAATAATTTAAACATTTAGGCTGGGTTCACAAATGTAGAATTCGGTGGTCTGAGCCAGTGGATAATTCTACAAGACCAATTTTAAATAGCTCTTTAAAAAGTAAAAAAAAAAAAAAAAAGCCTGCCACATATGAAGCTTTGAACATGTGGATTGTAGACCTAAACGAATCCTGATGCAAGCAGTTTGATATAACCATAGAAAGAAAAATGCAGATTAACCTGTAAAGGTGTGCGTGCCATTGCTTTTAGCAATTCCTCCGAGTTCAAAAGAAACTATAAAAGACAAAAACAAAAAGCAAAAAACAAACCTCCACTGGCATATTCCATTATTAGGTACAGCGTCTTCTCGGTTTCTATAACTTCAAATAATTTTACTGAAGAAAAAAAAAAAAGACAAAATTAGAAAACGTAAAAAAAAGACAAAAAAGGATAGCTCAATATAGCAAACCCAGCAATGCAAATCTAGCATAAAAAAAAATGCAGTCTGTCATTATTTGGCAAATCACATACAATACATTTCCCATTGACAGTGACGCTCGGCGAGGTAAGTAAGATGACGCGCTGGCGCTGACTCGAGTATAAGCCGAGGGGGGCACTTTTCACCCAAAAAAATGGGCTGAAAATCTCGGCTTATACTCGAGTATATACGGTATATAAAAAGGACAAGTACTGGACAGGCACAGTTCACACCATTGTTCATATAGCAAATACATGAGCAGTTTTCTGGAGATACATTGCTATTTTGTATAGAGACTTCCTCTATAGGATTTAATTTTTTTCTAAAAAAAAAAACTTTTTTTGTTCCATTTGCTTTTGCTTCTGCTGCTTTGCTGAAAAAAACATGTTGCTCTGTAGTTTTCTCTTCTTGCCCTGCCCACTGCATGCCTCTGAATTTTCATTAAGGCCTTGTTCACACCAAGCACGTTCCAGGAGCAGAGCATTTACAGACCGGATCAAAACTGCGTCCAATGTATTCCAATGCTATTTTGGGCTCTAGTTCACACCGCAGTAGTTCCAGAGCATGTAAAAAAAAACACATGCAAACGCACTGGAACGCACTGAAAGCCAATTTTATTTAACCAAAAAAGGCCCTGAACGCATCAAAAACACGGCAAAAAATGCGGTACAACCCACTGCATGTGCAGAAACTCATGCAGATCTGCTCTGCATTTGATGTGAACAAGGCCTGAAGGGCATTGCAGTAGTACTAGCAGTCTGCAGACACCAAACTTGCCACAAGACCCAATCACAGCCTAAAGCTGAGCATACATAGCTCCTATTTTGGCTGATGACTGGACATAAGATGGCCTGTGGGTGGCCCTGCTGGCAATTATAAAATTGAAGGAGTTGGAAAGGGGGGGGTGGGGGGGTCAACCAAAGCTGTTATGTCCTATGTAGTGCACACAATTTCCATAGAGCCAGTTTATTCTGCATAAAAAGGAGTTAAAGAGCAAACCCCCTCT
The DNA here is from genome assembly GCF_000935625.1 of Nanorana parkeri. Classification (NCBI taxonomy): domain Eukaryota; kingdom Metazoa; phylum Chordata; class Amphibia; order Anura; family Dicroglossidae; genus Nanorana; species Nanorana parkeri. Next base: position 3,397,476 of record NW_017306293.1, on the reverse strand, counting down.
GTACACTGAATCCTACATAGCATTCTGCATATAACACTAAGACGTTGTAATGCGGAGTGTAAAATCAGTGTTGTTTCTTAGCGAGTAAAATTGACTCGCTGTATTTCTTATTGTATACAGATAATAATGTGTGCTGTAAAAGCCAATTATACAGAAGTAGTTTGGAATGTGGAAGCGGAGCACAGGCTATTGTCTGTGCAATGTGATCTGGCCTGCAAACACATGCAACATACAACATCTGGTTTACAGTCTTCTACTGTTTAGTGCAGTGTGTACTGACTACCTGACTTCTCCCATAGGCCAGAGTAGAGGAATGTGAGCAGACCAAGAACGCAACCTATTTTTTTTTTCTTTCAATTTAAGGGTAGAAAACTTCAGATAAGATAAAATAAGGGACGAAAGCTGCACAGCGTGCATACATATTGCTCTAGACTGGAATTCTGCTTTAAGTTCTCTCATAATTCGCAAGCTGAAATGTCTCAACTATTAAACAGTCCTTTTTAACTTACAAAGAATTTGCTAACGTAACCTTACTTTGATGACGTGTTTTACAGGAACTAAATAACATGACAGCGGCTTATTATGGGATATAGGACAACAGCGCTGGAACAAGTATGAGAGTTTACCTATGTTAGGGTGATTCAGAACCTTCATAATTCGCACTTCTCTGAAGAGCTGTTGGAAAAGATTAAGAATAATTTAGGATAGAACTATAAATATGTTGCTACATGTAACTAAGAGCTGGTTTCAAAGCCTCCGAGTCACAACTTTAGTGCAACTGCTCTGCAATAATTTCTTCACTTTTTGACCACGCTTTTGCCATATTTCCAACATGCAGTCAAACGTGACACTCAACAGACTCCGAGCCAGTTCAGGTATTTCATGTGTTCTAGCTCAAGTACACCTGGTGCAACTAATGAAGCCTTTGATTAGTTGCATCAGGTGTGCTTGAGACAACACTTGTTTTGCAGATGTTTGCTCCTGTGAGGGATTCTATTCACGGGGTTGCATCATTTTGAGACTGAAGAAGTCATTAAAGTTGTATTTTTAGTTGTATTTTATTACAACTGTAATAAATATCTATATATATATATAGATA
>NW_017306293.1:3393824-3396291 GCF_000935625.1 Nanorana parkeri | reverse complement strand
ATACAGTGCCATTCACTTCAATGGCCCGCCACACCCCCTCCAGCCCGCCCAAAAAAAAGTGAGCCGGCCGCAATGCGATGCAGTGCGTTCCGGCCAGAATTGGACCAGAATGCACTGCATGTGGTGTGAACTAACCCTAAAAGAGGCCATACACCTTACTACCATTGAACAATTTTTGTCCCGACATCGCACCCTTGTTCAAATAATCCATCATGCACAGACCAATAAAGATTTTGATTATGGTTCCTCAGCAATTCTGACTGGCCGCATTTCGTCGATCAACAGAACAGATGTTCGTTTGCGCATGTGCAATGTTTGGTTCGGAAAAAAAAAATTAGAGCATGCCCGATAGACAAAATTTGGCCAGTTGTACAGTAATTGCGGCTGTGCACTTCCCATCAACTGGCACGGACGAAAACGCATTCGCAGACAAAAATCTACAGATAAGGTAAGGTGTATGGGCACCTTAACAGAGACCAGCTAAAGCCTGATAGTTTCTAAGCCTCGGTCCAAAATCGAACGATAATTGTAGGTGTATGGACACCTTAAGAAAGAAAAAAACAGTTAGGAAACACTGGTGGGAGGAACGGATAGGCATATAGTAGTACCGTTCCCTCTAATTCCTTGATTCTATCTACCAATCGATTCCTAGTGTTGATTTAAACCAAAATTGTAAACCCAGTAGTTGCTATAGTGGGAAAAATGTTTGATACATTTGTCAAATACTCAATCCTATAACCATGCATAGTTCTAATAACATTAATTTAATTAGATTTAATTAATTAAAAAAAACAACATGTAGAAAAAAAGAAAAAAACTCATAAATCACATAAAAATTGCTGCCAAACCTGCGATACGTAAAAACCCTCAAAAGATAAAACACTTGGCCATGCAAGTCCCCCATAAATAGTAATGGGTAAAATGTGCCCCGTCTTTGTATTGAATATGATTTAGAAGTGTGGTAGATGTCATATTGCAGTGATAGATTCATTTTGTAAAAGTGGTAGAGGAGCCTCTTTTGTAATTTAACCAGTCCAAAATTTGTAGGAACATTTAAATCAAAGAAATATAAGGCTCATGGCTGACTTTGTGGTAGACCCATAATGAATGCGGGATAAATAAACATTCATGTGTTGATTGCTACTGTTTCCAAGAAGGTGAGCAATGTGTCTATAAGCCGTACACACCCTGCTACACAGTATTCAAGCAGATGTCATCTAGTATCAAACCGTAGAAAATGGCTATAGAAGTAAAAATCATAGTAGCAAAAAACTTCTGAGATTCAAGTGATTTCACATGGCGTTGGAAGAGTACATCATTCCGATGTGTAATCTCGCTAACGCAGCTACGGCAGCGTTCAAGGTAACAATAAAACAGGTCTCACCCACGTTTGTATTGTTCACCAACGTTTGATATGTAATGGTTAGAGAGATTAACCCCATCAGGTGGTGAAATCTTTTTGATCCAACTGGATACCGATACATGCTGACAGTCTTTGCCACATATGGGGACTCGCAGGCTCCAGATCCCTTGTGCTCAAATGCTAACGTGTTCCATGTAAAATAAAACCGCCTCGGAGCGGGCATGGTAAATGAACCATATATATCATAAGGAGTATATCTACCAAAAGGGGCAGTGACTTCGAGAGGCAGCATGGCGAGAAAATTAGGCGATTCAATCTATTTCCGTTCTGGTAACTTCCTTCAATTGGAACGCATTATTTGCAGAAATATACCCTCGCTATTGGAACCATCCTCCCCCCTAAAATTATTGCTCTCACTCCGAGGTTTGCGGCAATATGTAACATGTGCTGCACAGTCGTCATTTTCGTACTTAGGCGCACCCGACGTATATCTGCATGAGTATGTGGGGGGCGAGGACTTAAAAAATGTTTTCTTTTTAAATTTCTTTTTTATGATTCTTTAATTTTTGTATTAATTTTTTTTTTACACACGACTTTATTGCTATTAAATGGGGGGCTAAGAAGCATGTGATAGCCAGTTTACATGACAGGTCCTCTTTATGGAGACATCAGTGGTCTCCAAGACCCCTAATGTCACCTAGGGACCCCCAAAGCAGCTGATGAAGCAGAGATCGGCTTCATCAGCTTCTGTAGCTGGAGAGTGACACAGAATGCAGGAAGTGATGTAATATACATCACTTCCTGCATTCTGGGACTGGAGAGAAGTTCAAAAGGGAGATCGTATTCCGATTTCCCTTTGATCTCTTGTGACAGAGCCGTGCAACTGCAGTGACAGCTACAAGCGATTGAGACGCCTGATCGCTTGAATGTTAAGCTCCCAGCCGGGAAGCTGCTCATTGGGCTCCACCGTCTCTCTCGTCACAGACGAGCGGATTTTTCAAGGTGTGTGTGTGTGTGTAGGTGTGTGTAGGTGTGTGTGTAGGTGTGTGTGTAGGTGTGTGTGTAGGTGTGTGTGTAGGTGTGTGTGTAGGTGTGTGTGTGTGT
>NW_017306293.1:3371802-3393528 GCF_000935625.1 Nanorana parkeri | reverse complement strand
TGTGTGGGTGTTGGTGTGTGTGTGTGTGTGTAGTTGTGCGTGTGTGTAGGTGTGCGTGTGTGTGTGTAGGTGTGCGTGCGTGTGTGTGTAGGTGTGCGTGCGTGTGTGTGTAGGTGTGCGTGTGTGTGTGTGTGTGTGTAGGTGTGTGTGTGTAGGTGTGCGTGTAGATATATATATATACACACACACACACAGAAAATAATATGACAAGTATATATTCAAAAAAGCAATATATACATAATTATGCTGTAAATATATTTAAAGAATCTAATTCATATTAAAGATGGAAATAAGTATACATATATGCAAAAACACAACAAAAAACAAAACATGTGTTTACAAAAAAACAACTGTAGTTTCTCACTTTGTTTATGCCTGGAGACTACATGGTGCAGAAGTGCAGTTTGTGTGATGAGTATTTTTTTCTTCTCTTTCTCTGTTTTTGTATTATGAATTAAATCTAAGTAAATTGTTTTAAGAACTATACATGATTGTTTGTAGGATTGTTTTTGACAAATGTGATCCCCGTATATACATACACACACAATAATTTGCTTACCTTCTGTAAACTGGAAGAATTCAGTTGTGTTTTGTCTATAATTTTGACAGCTACCTGGAAACAAAAAATATAAAAATAAGTGCATACAAAGTAAGTCAGTCCAGATGGGCTTCCCGCTATAAGAGTTCTCTCAGTTCTGATTCTGTCACAAGCGTTAGATCAGTTATGGTAACATTCATCCTAAGCACCAGTAGAGCAGCGCCAATATCGCAAGGTGGGGAAACACTAAACTATAGATAAAAAAAAAAAATACAAAATAGAAGAACCATCAAGCTTACCCTAGAGCATTAACAGTGGTAGAGGATGAAAGACATGGCAGCAAGGGTTGCACTCACTAAAATATCTGGCTTATAGTTGTCAGGGGTAACAGAACGCAGGTACATGTCAACGCACAAAGAGAATGAACAGTGCTTGAAACATTACAGGGGCCATAATCATGCCTTAAATGTGAAAAACTTTAATAAAAACAATGAATTTAGCAAAACTGGAGCAGACAAAATCTGGAGCAGCTGTGCATGTCAACCAATCAACTTTTCTCCTTCATTTCCAAATCTTAACTGAACTAAAGAGAGAAGTCGACTGGTTGCCATGCACTGCTGCTTCAGATTCTGTCTGCTCCAGTTTTGATAAATTCCCCTCAATGTATTTAAGGGAATTAGGATACACCTGAATAATGACTTCTGGTTAGTGTTTACAGCCTGCTGGTGCCGGTGGTCAGGCTGCAAGCCAGTTATGGTCCTCCCATTCGGGTGCTTGAAGCCGTAAGCTGCGGTGTCCTATGCATCCATAGACTTCAGCTTGGCATCTACTTCTGGGTCAGGTTGCTGGGCACTAAGCAACATATATTTTAGGGATTTCCCTTTGTCAAGCCCTGTGCTGTATAGCATCTTACTTCCCCTATATGTGAGTAGAGCCATTGTTTTTAAACACATAAGGCATTGTGTGTGTGCGCACAGAGTGCTGCCCCCCATTGTGGTAGCTGGGCAGCAGCACTCTAACATGCACAATGTGCATTAAAGAGTAAGTTTGGAAAATGTAATTACTTGCTCAAATCCAGCTATACTTGCCTTTCGGCACTCGTTGGTCAGCACGGCCAGATGATTGTGCTGACCAGTAGATCCATTGATCAGTTTTCCCGTCCACTGGTCGTAGTTAAACGACCAGACGGGAACCATGTAGATGCGGGCGGGCGTCTTAAAACGTCCCTCCCCACCCCCACTCATAAGCGGCGCCCAATGCGCACACGAGTGGGGAAACTGTCAAAAATGTAAACCAACGATAGCGGTTTACATACAAGCGTTCCGGTGTAGTCGTCCGATCGCTTGCATTAGGTGCGGGTGTGCACCCCGCAGCAGTCACCAGTCTTGAGATCCGCAGTGCCATGTGTGGCCTGGGACCGCCACGTTGGCTCTGTCACCGGAGCTCAGTATATGATCTCCCTCTGATCTCCTCTCCGGTTCACAAATGCAGGAAGTGATGTATATTTATCACTGCGCATTCAGCTGTCACTCTCTGGCTGCAGAAGTCGGGGAGAAGCTGGTGCAGCAGATCTCTGCCTCATCAGCTTCTCTGGGGGGTTCCTAGGTGACATTAGGGGTCCATATAGCAATAAAAGTAGTGTAAAAAAAAAGGTTTAAAAAAAATAAATCATAAAAATAATTAAAGCAGCAGAAAAAGACACGCGCGCGTTATATAGCGCGAATGTCAGAGTGAAAGCAATAATTGTAGCGCCAAATTTACAGTACTTTTTTGTTATATAGTAAAAAAATAGAAAAATCCCAGTGGTGATTAAATACCACCAAAAGAAAGCCCTATGTGTGCCCCCCAAAAATTATATAAAATTAATTTCAGTACAGCGTTGTATAATGGAATAAATGTCAAAGTACCACAGCGCTGAATACTGAAAAATGGCCTGGGCAGGAAGAGGGTGTCAACACCGTGGTCTTTAAGTGGTTAAATAAGAACACTTATCAATGACTGTGGGATTTTATCAAGTTTGAGGTGTGGGAGAGAAACGGCTCGATTCACCAAGTCTAGGGTCAGTTTGGCACAACTGGACAGGACGGATCAGAGTAATTGGAAGTAAAGGGACACATATCCGCTTACATACAACTGCCCGTAGACCTAACATGGGTCCGGTTAGTCCAGTTTTTCCTCCATCGCAACATCTGTTTTATACTGCTCTGATCAGCAGGGGATCTGTGCATGGATCCTCTGTTGACTAGAATGGGCACTGCCTGTGTGAAAGAGGCCTTTGGCAAAGTGCATGTTTATTTAGTTATTGCTTTGACTATAATTTAGTTTTTAGTGAAGAGCTGGAAAAAGTATTGCAGGAGAAAATTCTACTAGGAGGAAAAAAATGGATTACTGTACTCCATGAAATCCTTTTCTTGGAAGTTAATTTAGGGACACAGAATTCAGAGACAATTAGGTTACTGCTGCCTTAAAAAGGAGGATTTGAATACTGGCAATCATAAAAACATTGATGCAGCCTGGTATAACACCACCCACTCCCAGCATGCCCCAGTTTTAAAACAAGCAGTGCCAATAAGCAAGACCAGAAACGTGAGCGGTGGGATAAGTATTTCTTAATGAACTTCCAAGAAAAGTAGGGGCCAATATTCAGGATGTCAGTGTCAGGTTATTGAGGGACACTGCAGGATGGCATGAAACGGTTATAGGATCACGACTTGGAGAGAACGAATACAGCAGGGCTGCTCCTCTTAGGTTCTGACAAGTTGCACTGCTAGACTGAGGCGACTTAAAGGAGAATCATGGGGCGAGTGAAAAGCACTCATCCCCATAATTTAAGCCGACCTAAGACACTAAAGCTGTCACAGGTCAGCTCTATTAAAGAAGTCAGGGAACACATACAGCTGATCGCTGACTTCCTGATCCTCTCCCTGCACAGAGCAGTGACTGTCAGTGACCACTCCCCGCAGGAATTCCCCCCTCCCCTCTCCGTTTCTCCAGCGCTGACTGGAGGAATGGATGGAAAGAGGGTGTGCACAGCTGACTCTGCCTCTAGAGAGGCAGAGCCAGCTGTCAATCAGCCAGCGGGGTGGAACTCAACAGTATTGTCGGGATCCATCCTGGCTGTGGTGCGGCTCTGTACTCTAAGCCTAGTTTTGGGTCACCGAAGGACATTAATATATGTCCTCCTGTGACCGTGAAGAGAACTATGGCCAAAAAATGTTGTCCCATAGTTCTCTTGGCTTAAGGCACTAAGAAAAAACCTTGAGTACTCACAAACCAGCCAGTAAAAATAGGAGAGGATCAAAGGCTGAAGGTGACCGTCACTGTAGGGTGCAGCAGGAACTGAGGCAAACAGGGGGTAATAGAAGTGCTTAACAGTACCAGTAATGTGGTAGTCCCCCAAGACGTTTGATAAAAGGAGTCCTCAAAGACTTAACAAGTTCCTGGACCTGGAGAGCGCTATGCGGCTAACTGTACCCAAGGTCCTGGAAAGCATTACAAGCAGAGCACATTGCCCAAAAAGTCACATGCCAGGTTCTTACTCACAAAGTGCGTCATACCAGAGTCTGTGACACAGCTGTGAACCAGGAGAGCGCTGTGCGGCTAACAGTACACAGGGGAGTGGAAAGCACTTTTTGCCAGTGTCCAATTCCTCCTGTAGGCAGCAGTATAACCCAATTGTTTTAAAATAATTGAATCCTGTGTCCCTTAATGTACAAGAAATACATTTTTCAATGGAAACTACTACATGTAAACGCATGGTAACTCTAATAAGCAACTGAAGTTCTACATAAACTAGTCCAGCACTAAGTGTGCAAGACAAAATGATTTGTGCAAATACAGTTACAACATAATAAAGTTATGAAAAGGAATGTAGAAAGCATAGATGAGACACAAACAACGGCCTATGCAAACTGTGCCAGAAATCAAATGAAAAGTATTCCATGCCTCTTGTAAAGTTTCTCACCTCTTTTCCAGTTAAAACATGGCGTGCTAGCTTAACTTTTGCAAAGTTGCCCTTGCCAATAGTTTTAAGGAGACGATAGTTCCCAATATGTGGCTGCTCATCTGTTGAAGTTGGTATCGAAGGGCGACCTCTCAGCATATTGGGCTTGCTGTTACCACTGCTGGTCTTTGAGTCTGTGTGACCCGCTGCAGGCTGCAGAGAAATAAGAGATAGGATTACTGCAATGTAAAATTGCAACTTACATTGACTATACTACATATATCTTAGATCAACAATCCCAACCAGTGGCATAAAGAAAATATCAGATCTTGCATGGCCTATAGTGTACACCCCATATGAATAAAACAGAGAAGACTAGATCTTATGTTGCTGCCCAGCTGCAATGGGAGGAATTCTCCCCTTACATGCAAAACAAATTGTTTTCTACTACAGGCCTAAAAAGTTTAGGTTTTTTTAAATTTCCTGGCCACAACACGCTCCAAAAAAATAATTATCAAAATAAATATCAATTGAAAAGGAGGGGATCGGTCAGGAAGCCAAGTCGCCTAGGAACAAGTGAAACCAGCTTCCTAGCCAATCAGAAACCCGAGAAGCGGGTCAGGACGTGCCGGACGGCTTGATTGGCTAGAAAGCAAGCTTCAGTTGGTAGGCAGCCTGGCTTCCTAGCCAAACAGGAAGCTGGGCAGCACGTCATGACCCGCCTCCCAGCTTCCTGATTGGCTAGGAAGCCGGCTTCACTTTTTGTAAAGTTGTGATTACATCCAATGTTATTTATGTACAAAATATATGCATACTGCACCAAAAAATCGCCGCAAGGTGCTAGTGTTTGGGTTTGGCTTGAAGAAATGGTGGCAACCCTAGTCAGGGCCGGATTAATATAAGGGCTAAGGGAGCTGCAGCTCCAGGCCCCTACCTTAAAATAGGTCCAGCCACTCTAAGCATATAGCAATCAATCGGCCAACCGCCGCCGGGGAGAGATCGGCATTCCACCGGCCCCGCCTGGGTGTCGGGGAAGAGACACAGGCCGTTCCAGAAGCCTGATAGCTTCCGTGTTAGGCCTGTGAGGCTGCGCCCTTTCATCCCAGGGCGCACGCAGAGGGACGAGATGTACGGAAGCCTGGAAAATCAAATGCCAGTCTTCCTTTAGCAGCGTAACGACAGTGCGGCTGAGCACCTTCAACTTTGGGTGCACTCCAGCACAGGATCCTGGAGGGTGGCCAATAGGGGAAAAAAAAAGCTGGGATGACGTGATGTCATCTCCCTACCTCTCCCAAAGCTGCACGCATTGTCAAGGGGCAAGACAGGGCAGTCTACAAGCCCATTCATTTTAATAAACAAATATTTGAGCTGTAGAAAATAACAAGTCATGCTTTGCACATGTCCCAGGCTAAGAAAAATGAATTGTATTAAAAACAATTTTGTTTATTAAAGAAGTTGCTACAAATATTTATATATGCCCTCTAAGGGCTTTTTCAAACCAATTGTGGTGCGTTCCAGAGTGGCAGCTGCTGGAACGCACAGCAATCACTCACTAACGTTCCACCTTCGTTCTGGGACCGGAGGGGGCATGGCGGTGCATTCAAGTCAATGGCAGCGCAGGCACGCTCTCCCTCCCCCCCCCGTTTTTCAAACTATGATCCGGCCCCCAACAATATCTGAGGGACAGTGAACTGGCCCCCTGTTTAAAAAGTTTAAGGACCCCTGGGTTAGACAGATCTATACTTATCAGACAACAACAATCTGGATGAAAATGTGTGGTTAAACATGCACAGAATCATTATGATGCTGCCTATAAATACCTAGAAGAGAGCTTCCATGTTAAGACTTAAGGTGCCCATACACCTTACGATTATCGTACAATTAATCGTATGCGATCGACTTTTCGTACGACAATCGTAACGTGTGAATAGAGTGCCCAACCGATAGTACTGTGACTTTTGACGGTCAAGCATGTTTGAAAACTTTGGTCGATCGTACGATGTTCGCATGGTTGGTGGCGTTCCCGTCCGTCAAAAGTCGTACAATTAACACTGCGCATGCGCAAACGCAAATAATTGCGGTTAATTACCGCAAGTCGTCCAGGTTTTTTTTTTAAACTACCGCTGATTGAACCTTGCGATAATCGGGGCAGGATGGGGCCGTCGTACGAAAATCGTACGACGGTTCGATCGGACGAAAAGTTTCGTCCGATAATCGTAAGGTGTATGGGCACCTTAATTCTCAACACCTGATCACACCCACCAAAGACAGCGGTACAACCAAATGAAGTCAATAATCAATAAAGTGCAATCCTGTGCAACCAATGACAATCCAAAGTCGACTGATTGTTACGGATTTGGGAAAGTGAATTTTAGCTTGCACTTCCTGTCCCACGGTGTCTAAACTGCGGGCGCCCTATGTTTATGTATATATCTACTGCTTGCTAACAGTAGCTATATGCAAAAAAAACTGAGGGTTTATTAACCCTTTAACTCAAGTCCATTATAGGGGTTGATTTACTAAAGGCAAATAGGCTGTTCAATGCAAGGGAATATTAGCTTAGTGAATGTGGTGATAATCCGCTTTGCAAAGAATACCCAATTGAACAAAACATTTTTAAAAACTATTTTTTTGCTTGCACATGATTGGATGACGGAAGTCAGCAGATCTTCAACTTATTCACTAAGGGGGAAAACTCCCTTGCAAAGGGAACAGCCTATTTTCCTTTATTAAATTAACCCCATAGAATTAGAATTTGATCTGGGCATCTAGGGTTGTTATTCTTTGTCTTCAAGCGTCTGTTAGCCATATATATCAGCAACATAGGGACTGCACTGTTTTCTATTAACCAACTAAGGGTTAAAAATGAGAAGGTGTAATAAAGACAGCCATCATGAAACACTGCAAAGCAGGAAGCAGAGCCTGCATATGTAATGAGCAAATATGGCTGATGTTGCTGCGTAGACAACTATAAGCTATAAAACAGAAGGGCTTAGATCTTTTTACATGATTATCTAAAACCAATATTGTAAAACCTATATATATTCCTTGAACAGAAGTTGAATATGTTCTTCTAGCATATTGATTTTTTTTGGCATACATAAAACACCAAACTATTTTAAGATTTAAAGAGAAGGTAAGGGGTTAGAACCTCTGTCAGGTGATTATTGCTTATTCTCTATTGGGAAAAATGTATGTTTCCTTCCTGTCCTGGTGACCGAACATAAATAAGAATCTGCAATTCCACTTGCAGCATAAAGAAAAAGAAAATGTTACTATTTTAGCATTTGCCATTTCAAGCTGTTTAATGATTGCAGTGCATTTCATCCTGACCCTGCAATGAAGATTTTATTACATACAACATTTAATTATTCGGATAAACTCCAAGTACACCATAGCAGCTGTGATTATGCATTCCCCACTCAATTTTCGGTCAGGTTTCCATCAAGCAGACTTCATGCCCCATGAAAGGATTGTTTCAATTTCTTGGCTCAAATTATTTCAGCATAAAGCTGACATTTTTCAGGGAAATGGAGATATTTTGGGAGAGATTTCCCAGTTTTCTATTCTATAAAATCTGCATCACACACACTTTCATGGTGTAAAATTAAAAATAAAAATGGAAGGGAAACATTGCCTCCAATTCTGAATTTTAGAAATATCTCTAGAGGAAATATCAATGCATTCTTTCCATGAAATCAAACTTTTATTTCTCCTTTAATGGCACCTGGATAACTTTAAATGTGAAAGAGTTACTGTGCGTGTCTAAGTGACCCACACATGTATTCCTGAGTAAAGTCCGCTCGTATAAAGAGTACATTTTAGTACAGTGCGAGTCCAAAGAACAAAAGATCTTAGCGGTGACCTTCCTGTTTTAATGAAAGCAATGAAAATGTAGAACGAGAGTAGATTACAGCATTGCAGAGTCCTGCTGCTACTAGCTGGATGAAAAAGCACAAAATGGATATAAAATCTGTACATATAATCTACAAAACTAAAGCGACTGCTATGGTTATGCCAACAGAATCTATTGTTAGCCACCACACTTGGGGTAAATACAGCATATAGAGTAATATGGTGAGCTGAACACAGCCGATTGTCCCCTTAGCACCTCAAACCACCTTCCAAGTCAAAGTCCAAAGTAACATGTAATGAGCGTATGAAACAATTTATTTCATACAAGCATAATTACAACACAGATGGTGCTCAAGAGCTTTATTTCAGGTAATGCAATACTCTTTCAAAGCTCACTTAACATTACATTAACTACCGTAAAATGTCAAATAGACTAAGTCACAAACAGTAGCAAGCTAAAAAGAAAAATTGAATCCATTTTAAAAGAACAGCTCAGTAAAATGGCATTTTTAGGAAGACTTACAATGCCAGCCCCCATAATCCTGTCATGACGAGTTTACTTTGGGCCTAGTCACACCTATTTGTTTCTTACCCCAATTCTTTTCCCCAACAAAATCAGGGAAAATGCATACACAAAAAACATGACACATTGATGCACAATGCAATGTGCTTTGTATTGAATGTCAACGGGTGTCATTACACACGGTGATGAGCATCAACCTGTGTCTTCATGCAAACACTGACATACATTAATTGGAATTTGATTGATAGCAATGAAAAACACAAAGAAAAAAAAATCACAAGTGTTTCATGCGGTTCAGGATAAATGATTGTCCTTGGGTGCATCTATGCTGCATCCAGGGACAATCATCTATCTGGAACCACATGTAATTCTATATATGGAATGATTACATACATGTAGACTGCCGCTGACAGATGCAGCTGCTGTCAACCTGCCATCAACAAAGAGGCACCTGGGATTCCTGCCACCAGAATCCGTAGGGTCTTACCACAGGAATTCCGGAACACACAAAAATTCAACCTTATGAATGCAGCCTTAGGGCCCGTGTCGCAGCAGCAAAGCAGTCGTTGGCAACAACTTGACAGCACCAGAATCACTAAGGGTCAACCTATGTTTCCTGTAGCGTGGCTCCCTCACTGGCTGAAGCAGCAGTATATTGCTAGTATGACATCAGCTTTAGATATCTTCATAAGATGCAAATACAGATTTTATGATCAAATGTTATTGTAAAAAGCTTGCAGTGGACCACTAAAGTGATCTTTGCCTCGATAAATGACATAAAGCAGGGATCCCCAAAGAGGGACCATGGTCAAGACACGGACCGAGCAGTAGTTCAGTCTGGACCACAATCTGGACCAGAATCGCAACCACTTCTGGGTCTCCCCTCCTCTTCAGTCATTGGTTGTTAGGGCTGCAGCATTCCTAGCAACCAATAACATCATTGTGTTCCCCGCCAAGCATAAAGGAGGGAGGAAGAGCATAGTCTTCCATCCTCTGCTGCAGCCCCGTCCCCATCTCTGCCTCCCGACTGTCAGCTGACTTAGCAGGTGAACTACTATGTATATACTGTATATGAATGGAAGATTGGCGTGCTTAGGTATCTGGAAAGCCCAACTTATTGAGTTTCTTAGTAAAAACCAAAGTACTAAGAAAAAAATGCAAGGACCATGACATAAAGCAGCACTCCGAGGGCCCGTTCAGACCAATGTGGTGCATTAATTGCACACTTCAATGCAATTAATGCATACTACAGCGCACTGCATGCACTATTTTTCTTAATAGTGCTGCACAGCAATAGACGGTATTGCAGTACCGTGTTGCACTTCAGTCGAGAAAGATGCATTTCAGTCGAGAGGTGCATTTGGGGTGCCATTCAAATGAATGGCACCACAGTGCACAAGCTACACTAACGCACGGTAGGTGCGTTGTGCAGTAGTACGAGTTATTTGCACGGAATGGTGTGATTAACGTACCGCATTGGTGTAAAGAGGCTCTTCAGGGGTCAACCAATGTAAGGGGGCATTCTAATGGGGACAACTAATAAGATACCCCCAACAGAGTGCATGTTTACATTAGTTGTCCCCAGACATTAAATACAAATAAAGGGGCACTCTGATGGGGACAAGAAATGTAAGGGGGCATTCTGATTGGGACAGCCAATTATTAATTGTCCATATTGGACTCCCACCTTACATTTACACAAGATACGTTAGAGCTGTTCCTTAAAGGAAACTGTACTCACTGGACCTCCTTGAATTTTAAATCAGTTACTCCTGACTTAAAGTATAACTGCGCTTTAAATAAACAGTACACATATACACTTGTTTCTGCAGCTTATGCAAAGAAAAAAAAAAAAGCCAAATAATCCTGCTGCCAGAAATATGTCCTGGCCATGTGTTGTATCTATCCTTCCTCTAAAGAAAATGTTCCTGGTCACCACTAGACGGTGCTGTTTGAAGTCAGGAGACCTGCTGTGCGTTGAACTGAATGAGCAACCTGTTACTTTGAGTGCTGCAGCTACTCAGAGCCAGGGAGCAATAATGCTGGAAACAAAACTTTGCTAAAGGTGACCATCAATACTGGTAATTTTTCCCGAAGCTGCTAGTAGGTTTACAAATGTATTTTTTTTTTTTTAGAAAGTGTAGTTATACTTTCAAGAGACCCTGAGGGCTAACACTGCAGCTTCAATCCTGCAGTTATCCCAGTCAGACAGGAAGACAGGAAGACGATGGTGTTGGGAGAGAATCCAAAGGTCAAATCATATCACCAGATTGTCTTCCTGTGCTATGTGCACTACTTCTTTCTGAAATGAGAAAATGCCAAAACAAAAAGGAGCACCTTCGGCTGTTTAGAAAAGCCAGAGTAGAGATTTTTCAAATCATGTGTTTCTTTCATTATTCAACAAGGAAACCTTTTACTACAGGAATGTGAAGATAAATTACAAGCAGCAGAAAGAGAATCCCTATGTATGTTACAGACACTTGCTCATAAGTGTTGTAATTCAGGTTCCAATAACTGAACAATAGCAGTTATAAAGGCTCAAATTAACCCCTCTGTGACTACAGCTTGAAACAGATGTGTATCTTTCTTTATGTAGTATCTTTAAAGGCATTACTTTAGTGTAAAAAGTATCATTGGATCTGTCAACTTAGAACATGGCCAACAGTGAATGCCGACTCACTAGAAGTATAAAGAATATACAGTTCTGGAAGTCTGTTTTTTATGCAGCAGGCAGTAGACATTAGAACAGTTCATGGGTAATCAGTGACTCAGGTAAAGCCGGATGAGAAACAAGCCTCAGCAAGATACTGTACTGGTAGGGGTTGGGCATGCATTTCCACAGCTCATGCTCATACGTCACAGCCTGACGACTGAGATAACTCATTAGAAAAGGGTGAAGCAGGAAGGATGGGTAGGAGGTTGAGGAGAAAAGGTTGATCTCCCCAGTGTAGTCATTTCACTGTACAGTTCTGTGCCGGTACGGAATGAAGAGGAAGATAAGATTCTAGCAAATTAGGGGATTGAGAAAAATGTCTAAGATTATAGAAAGGGACTTCATTACACAAAGTTTAAAGCTGACTGAAAATATAAGAAAATATATATCTATGTTTAAAGGAAGTCTGCATTTTCTAATCAGTCCTACAGCAAATGAAAACACCAGGTAGTCCAATAATCTGGCAAAGGGAGCAGTAAAGTATGAAATAGCCATTAGTATTGGGAGTTCTTTTATCCACAATTTTGGTAAAGTTTTTGGTTAGGCAATACAATTCTCAAGTGTACGCCCCGACATTTCCCAAATATACCTTCTAAACTTCCCTCCCTCTTCTAGAGCGTGTCCCAGCAGTATTTGTTTCTTTTACCTTTTATATCAACAACAAGCTTTTATTACTCCCTGTGATACTACTACTAGGCTGTAGAATTCCAGCTGTTGGGAGCACAGTTCCTATGGTCATAGGAATGCCCCAAGAACTACATCTCTCGAGAGCCCTTTCTCTACACTCCGTGTAGGCAGCAGCATTGGTTTGCTGGAAAAGACAATGTGCTCATGTGGAGTGGGACAGAGAAGGGTGGGTGAGAGGCTGAGCTCTGTAGTCCCGCAAACAGGGTTGATAATGCTGGTTGAAATGTCAGTACAGCAAGGGCACTGTGTTGTCAGCCCAAACAGGATGTTAGGAGCAAACAGGATTTCTGATAAGTCAACAGGCATTTTCTGTATTTGCTGTGTTTTGAAAGTAATAAAACATGGTGACACGTCTATGTCTAGCAGAGATGTGCCGATTATTTTGTGCGGATTTGGCCATTACATACACTAAGCAGTGACTTCAGAATCCTGCTGCTGCACATTTTATAACTTACTGACTACTTGGATGTACCTAAGACACAGGCACAGATAGGGGAATTCATCAATACTTGAGCAGGAAGAATCTCTCTTTACATTTCAAAGCTCAAGTGAAGTGAAGAAAGAAGTCGATTACTGAGGGCAACTGCCCCAGATTCTGTCTGGGGATAATTTGATCAAAACTGGAGCAGAGTGTTGAGTATACCCGATTACAAGGGCCACATCTGGTTCATTCCTCCTTTACCTCCGCTGTGCCGATATAGTAGTTCTTACCTATTTCACATAGCTGGAGAATCCCCGCAGGGATTCCCCCCTACCCCGACTGGCTGACTGGAGGGATGGAAGGGGCTGGGGCACAGCTGGGTCTGTGTCTAGACCAGCTGTCAATCAGGTGGATCACTGTCAGCATATAATGGGCAATAGACCACTATATGCCGAGTTTTGGGGGTCACAGGAGGACATAGTAAATGTCCTCCTGTGACCCTAAAGAGAACTACGGCCAAAAAACAAAAAAAAAGAAAGGTTGGACCATAGTTTTCTTTTAAAACAGAAGTCCAAGCAACCTGCAAAAACCAGTTATATATACACACTACATACTAGGGATGCACAGATACTGGTTTTTCAGTATCAGGTATCGATATTTATATTTAAATCCACCGATTTAAATACTTAATGTATATTTAAGGTACTTCAGCAAGCATTGAGCCAGCTTCCCGGGCAATCAGGAAGCTAGGCAGCGTGTCATTACCCACCACCCGGCTTCTTGATTGCCCGGGAAGCTGGCTCTATGCTGATTGGCTGGGAAGCTGGGTTATTACTCGCCGGCTGGCTTCCTGATTGGCCAGGAAGCCGGCTCCATGTTCCCTCGCAGCACTGCCAGTCAGAGGAAATCTCCCTCTGTCCAGAAGTTCCAGTATTGGAGCATTTGGGCGAGGAGTACTCGCCCAAATACTAGGTGTGTGTGTGTGTGTGTGTGTGTGTGTGTGTGTGTGTGTGTGTGTGTGTGTGTGTGTGTGCGTGCGCGCGCGCATTTGGACATGTGACACCCCTATGTCCCGATTCAGCTTTCCTTGTCAGGTCATCTGATGCCTTCACATAAAATTGGCATAATAAAACTGGTGCTTCCCTGTCCAATAAGAATTCAGGTGACAGGAAGCCATAAAGCTTAAATTGTGGTGTAATTTTTTTTCTATTATCCAGAAGAAAGAAACGGCAGGGCACTGACAGCAAGTCCAATTCTTGTGGGTAAAATTGAAAGTTAACCAGGCCGTTTAAGAAAGGTTTGCCAATGAGAACTTAACGTGATGCCTCACACTTTCCCTGAAGACATCTGTATTACAGGTGGCTACTCTCAGCCATATTTAAAAACTCCAGAGGAGAGTACATCCGCTTACTCCATCCTACAAAAACACTCTTTCAAGACCGCAGCATAGACCGCTATTATGCTAAAAGAGGTTTCTGCTGCTACATTAAAACACAGTTTTGCAGCACCCTACTGGGATATCAAACATCGCTTATAAAATTTACTTGAACAATAGTAAATGAAGACTGCAAAGAAAAGAAAAACTGTAGTACTAATTGAAACATACAAAGAAGATAAAGTGTATCAAATTGGAAATGACTTTCAGTACATCGCAGTCATGTTGAAAGGGCCCACATTTTTGAACAGAGTGCCTTATATTGAAATAGAATGATTTCACAACTGCCACCTCTGTCAGAATGGGTGCAACTTTCCAAAGTAATGCAAAAGAAAGGCACTTGGTGTTCAGCATATGAGCCTGATGTACAAGAGTAACCGAGTAAGTAGACTCAATACTACTATTGTAGTAGAAGCCACAGAGGACACAATTTCTGCATTTATAATTGCCTTCATAATAGAAAATATCCAAGACTGCCAGAACTTGCGGTTTAGTATTGATTGTGGTTTGCCTATAAAAATATAGTGCCCGAAAGCTTTTCTTTATGCAATAGATCACGTAACTGCTACAAACTACTGATTTCCTCTTCTCGAAACACCATACCAATATTAAAGACCAAAGGACCTATCCAAATCTGGGACTGCTCATCAAAGTAAAAGTTTGGTTTACTTTCATACGTTTGTAGATTAGTCTAGGCCTTTGACTTTCTCCTGCTGGCGTTATCCTGCTCAGGTGTGAACATTGAAAATCATGGGATTTCTTGTGTTGGGCATTTAAAAGCGCTTTTCTAACTGTTAAAAAACTCCTCGGTGTGAACCAGGCCTTCCACATTGTATACTAAAGAAAGTTTTGGTCTAGTTGATGGCATCTTTTTTAAATACTGCAACAAGTGTGATAGATTCATTTCTGAAATTGAAAACGTGGAGATTCCAAAAAGATACATTTAATAAAATAAGATAATGGTACCCCTCTCACACAACTCCACCCACATGCTAGAGGATGGGTAACAGAATATTTACCTTGACTCACAGTCCTCCAGGTTATCACATCCCGATGACCTGGATGCTGGTCCTGCACTGTACATTTCTCATCTGCCTATAGTTAGGCTTCAATTAGGTTTAATTAAAATGCAATATTTTGCAATAAGAAATATCACAGAAGTTTAAAACAGGTGACTGATGCAGCTGGGAAGCAAGCTCAGGTAGTGTGTGACATGGAGAGGGGTTAAAAGAAACCTGTAGCACAGTGTTAATTTGTGACAACCCATCTCTGATGCAGAAATAAAAAAGGTAGGTAGTTCAAGTATTAAAGACAAAGGACTGGTGACAGTTAAGGCTTAATGATTAATAGGGAGAGCAGAGTTCACCCATCAACTTGCAGATGTGCCCTTTATTAATATTCTGGATAGTTCTTTGATGCTTGGCAGTGACAACAGTTACTGTGGGAAGCTCAAGGACCGCTGAAGCAAAGCCACCAGCTAAATACTCTTGCCTGTGTGTAAAAATAATGTCTGGTAAGGTGTTTCAACTGATCAAACTCTCAGAATGAAGGCAGAAGTACACAGTTATTGCTTATAAGTGAATTCCTGGCAAGACGCTAAATACACAGTGGAAAGTGATTTTTCAGAAGTGTTTTACCTGCCAAATGATTGGTAAATCTGTGTGGCCATTCTTGTGATCCTCACAGTCCTGAAAGACAGCATAGCCAGGTCTGTGCCCTCCACTGTACTGTCCGTACAGCTGACAAGAGGAACTCTGGGCAAGTGTTCTTAACTCATGCAGTGGGTCTACCACTGAACTGCAAGGATTAAGATTACTTTTAAACCTAGACAAAATGTGCAGCTAAAGGAGAACTATGGGACACCGATTATTTTTTCATAGTTCTCCTCAGGGTCCTGGGAGGACATATACTGTGTCCTCCCATGACCCGAAACTCAGCATATAGCTGGCTATTGCCCGCTATATGCTGAGAGCGCCGCAGCTGGGACAGACACTGACAATACTGTCGAGATCCACCCAGCTGGAGGCAGAGCCAGTTGTGCCCGCCCCCTCCCTGTCCGTCCTTCTGGTCAGCGCTGGAGGACCAGAGAGGGGATTCCCTGTGGGGAGCAGTGACTGACCGATCAGGAAGAACACACATGCACTGTAGGGCATCACAGCACGCAGTAACACTAGCCGAGTTGTAAAAAATGCACGGCACAAGTGGTTTGCACGTTTCTGTGCGCACGTTGCTCATGCACCACAATGCAGCATTTCAATCTACTCCATAAAATGCACATCTTTTTATATTCACGTCCAACATGTGTAAAAACTTTGAATTTTTCTCTAGTCTAGGAGATCGAAAAGTATATGTACCTGTACTAAGTACGGTACTTGGTATCGGTGCATCCCTAATGTGAACGGTTATACCTGACAAAATATTTGCAATTCTGTTCAGCTACTTATGTGATCCAGATACCTTACAGCGCAGCTAGATCAGTGGCCTCATGTTTTCACTGCATTTAATACAGACCGGTCACCAGACTACCCAGCCTGCTGACTGGACAATATTTGAGCAGCAGCACAATGACGACATCATCCCTCTACTCTTCTCTTCCTGTAGGCATGCCAAGAAAGAAATACTGAAAGCATTTTAATGAGTGCAGACCCTCCCTCTCCTGGTGGGAGTCCTATTGTGCAGGGGATCACAGGAGACTGATACCAAGGCAGATTCAGGTACTTAAGGTAATTATATGTAAAAATACATTTAATGTTTTTTTAATGAATACATAACTGGATTAAATAGTGCTTTTTATATCTGCCTGGAGTTCAGCTTTAAGCTCATAAATACACTCTTTTCTCTTACAGTAGTAAATCCTATTTAAATACCCCTTTTAAGATATAGACCACAAAGCTCCCCGTTAAAGCTTCTTATAGCTTCTTGATTTAAAGCATTCTGGCCACCATAAGGAAGCGGAGAATCTCATTACAAAAAGGGAGTGGTATAAAGCTACTTCTCAACAAATAAGCGCATTGCTCTTACGCCATTTCTTTCATCCAGGCTGCGCAAAGATAGCTACCCGTGAAAAGCAGGATCAGAGTGAATGACTTGTGAATATTATATCCGTGTTAATCTGTTTTTACCATCTGCAGGTAAAAGGGATGCGAGACACCAATTTCCTGGGTGTCCATGCTTTAGCAGGGAGGATGCCAGTGAGAAAATGGACTACATCCCTGTTACAGTAGACATCAGTGATATGCATGCTGTATCTACATTAAGTAGATACAGGCAACAAGTTGGCCAAAGTGTGAAAAAAAAAAAATACTTTGTAATCTAGGCAGACACCACATTTTTATTGCATACCTATTTTCCAGTTTTATTGCATGCTCAGCGCTCTATTTCAAAAAAGCCGATAGCCTTGCAGTTGAGCCCTGCTTTCACAAACCGTTAAATGGACTGTCCCAACTAAATACACTGGTAAAATACATGTGAAAGCATTCTTACCAGTCATGTTATTTACAAGTCCATTTTGTCACTCTGATTCAGGCACCCTTATCACAACGCACAGCCAGATTGGCGAGACCGCTAGACACTATTGAAGCTTTGGACTTTTCCATGTCACCTACTTCTTGACTTAAATTTCAAAATGCTGAATCAGATCACGATCATCTTTTTCTTTTCTCCATATCCTGTAAGCTGACTCAACATACCCTCCTCCAGCTCCTAGTTACATGTGCAATAGATCCTGACTGGAACACCACGCATTACAACACAGCCCCATTCAACTGTGCACAGGATTGTAGGTAGCGAACAAAGTAGTTTACTTTTTGATTTGTCTGGCATTCAACTTTAAAGCTCCAATAGTACTGAGAGGTTGAGGGCTTGTTCACACCAAATGCGGGCCAGATCTGCATGAGTTTCTGCACGTGCAGTGCGTTTGGGACGTTTTTTTCCCCCGCCTAAAATGGGCTTTCAGTGCGTTCAAGGGCGTTTGCATGCGTTTTGGTGCGTTCCAGAGCAGAATTTTTTTTTTGGCCATGCTACAGTTTTTCCACATGCTCTAGAACTAAATGCTCTGATGTGAACTAGAGCCCAAAATACCATTAGAATACAATGGATGCATTTTTGATGCCTTCTGTAACTCCTTTGTTCTGCATCTGCTCTGCACTTGGTGTGAACAAGCCCTCAGAAGCACTCGTAACAGAAGTCCGTGTGATTGCACGGAACCTAGGTAAGTGGAGTGAAAAGACAGTCAGTTGCAGAGAGCTATTAGCACCGTCTCCAGGCTAAGAAGAACGCCGGGCACAAAAAAATGAACCCGTGCAGTGGGGGCTAGCTGCACATTGCAAGGGTTAAATGTTAGTTTTGGTCTAGGGTTCAAAATAAAACAAGATAGATTTACCTGATCCTCGGTCCTGCCTAGCTGCTAGACTGGTCCACGCAGCTTCTTCCCCGGGCTCCATCAGTCTAATGACCCAAGATGTAATCATGTCTATACAGTTCATTAGACATAAAGATGCCAATGGACACTCCACAGCCAGAGCGGAGGGTGAAAAGTGAGCTGTCACCATCACAGGACAGAGGATTGGGTCAGTGATATTTTATTTTAGCCTAGACCAAAAAAAAAACATTTAACCCTTTCAGAGAGGGGGCAGCCCCACTTCAAGGGTTCATTTTTTAACTGCCCAGAGTTCTTCTTTAAGCCACACAGAAGGGGAGTAGCAGTAAAATAAGGACTGGAATTAAAACAAAAGAATCCATAAAGACAGGAAAGATGTCGAATGCACAATGGACCTCCCGAGTCCTTTCAAGTCGTAAAGAAAGTGGAACAAAAAAAAGTCACTAGCTGATCATTCAGCTGCAGAGCCGACTAAAAGGTTAATTCTAGAACATGCCAGCCCGAGTTCAGATTAAATGGGTTCTTGGGTGCTGCACCTGTCTACGCATCTCCATAACATGTACTGGGGTGGGTGGACAATATTGGGGGCGAGAACCTTTCATTCTCTGCTTAATTCCCACCTACACATCTTGCTGTATCGCGTTTCCTTTTTATTGACATTGGATTCTCTCCATTTATCCTTGGTTGGATTTTTTACTTAAAGTGTTTCTATCATTTCCTTTTTTCATTATCTCCTCCACTACGTGATAAGATTTGGTAATATTCAGATGACTCATTTTAAATTATAAAGGAATAGCCGGGATGGCGTGGGGTACAAGCAGTGCAGTTTTCATCTTTCAGCAGTATAGCAGGAATAGTCCCTTTCCTGTGAGTTCTAAAAGCTGCATAATGGTTACATAAGGCAAAAGACATTCTGAAATCAATGCCTAGGCATACTATAAACTGATAGGAGAAAAATGTCAAAGCGCTCTTTAGGAAATTGGCTTTAAAATGAAATTGTAGGGGGGGGAAACCGGATGAAATGATAGTTTACTGTGAAGCCGATTACTTGTCAGATATTTCCAATGCGCCTAAAGTTCACAGATAAAAAATCCACTACAATGGGAAGTCCCTGGAAATTGGAGACAGCTGGCAACTTTGAGCCACGTGAGTGCAGTGAAGGCGGTACTGCAATTTCAGCAACGTTACCCTAAAAATGTAACTCCGCTCGTAGCCATATGACTGAACTACTATTCTGTGCTATTCAAGTAAAATGTGACATTAGACTATCTGACATTTGGAAAAACAAATCAGTATATTGTAGGGTTACTAGAAACTAGGGCTGTGCAAATTAACGATTAATTGTTAATCTTTTAGATCGATTAAATTTTTTTTGAAACTTTCTGCATGAGCGCTAGCCAAGGCATTGGCCTATACACATACAGCACAGCAGTGAAGTAATAAAAGGAACTAGGATCACACTAATCCAGCACGTTATTATTCTGAGTTGGCCCACTCAAGCGGCGGCCATATTGAGTGGGGCACGTGAGATTAATAACATGCTGGATTAGTGTGATCCTAGTTCATTTTATTCCTTCATTGCTGTATGTGTATAGGCCAATGTAGATGGATCTGTAGGCGCGTTATAATTAATCAAAATTAATTGATTAGAAAACATTTAGATTAATCGAACACGAAAATTTTAATCAGTAACAGCCCTACTAGAAACCCATTTAGCAAAATTGCAACAAATTGCACTCACTCGCTCACGGCTAGGACTACTTCCACATCCTCTTTTACAAGAAACCTTCTTAAACCTGAAGATGGTGCAATTTGAAATACTTGACTTCGTAATCTGCGTTCACATTTTGCCAGCAGCGTTTTCGCTCATTTCTTTTTTTTTGTGCATGTAGTATTTATTGAATTTTCTAGTCAAATACATATGAAAAGGCGTCATAGTAACTTGGTATAGGCTTAATACATTGGAGAACATGTATTACCGTGTTTCCCCGAAAATAAGACACTGTCTTATATTTTTTTTGGCTCAAAAAAACAGTCTTATTTTTTTTTTTACGTACAACAATCCACACTTATTCATGTACAACAGTCTACATGTATTCATGTACACAAATATGGGTGATCAGGGCAATCAGGCGTGCCGTACCTTTCCAAGAGCAATTTGCTAACCAATCGCTGGCCAGAATGAGCAAATCGCACTTTCACTATCGATTCCTCACAGGCGGAGTGCATTTGGTATCACTCTGCCTGTGACAGGAGCCGGCGCTACAGAGGAGGCATCGGCCCATCCCTCCAGTGCCTCCTTGATTCCTCTAGCGCTGGCTTCATTAGCACCGCTGATTCTCTCCTGCCTCTCCTGCGGCTCTTCAAGTTCCCCCTTATGCCACCACCGGCCCTGGGAATGGTCACAACTAGGTCTTATTTTCGGGCTAGGTCTTATATTTTATCAATTCTCAAAAATAGTACTAGGTCTTATTTTCGGGGAAACATGGTATATAAGGTTACATACTTATGAGTCAACAATGAATAGGAAACAGCTATGACAATATCAGTTATCATTATAGCAAACATCTCAACAATCCAAAGTTGGTTGTTGATCCAAAGAGAGAGAGAAAAAAGACAAACATTGCTTCATCATCGGTTTTGAATGGGTATGTAGTTGGAGTGCACCAGATAAGAGTATAAAAACACAGAAAAAAATGGGACAAACTGGGTGTCAAGGGTTGTGGAATGTTGAATAATGGGTTAAGAAAAAGGGAGCTACCAGCATGGTTCATAAGTAAACATAGCTCATTTCTACAGGGCGTTTTTTGCGTATACATGAAGTTACGCGCTTTCATTGAAGTCTATGGGGCTTAATCTGCCAAAAAGCTCATGTAGCTTTTCCCAGCAACGGGCATTTTGCTACAACTGACAAACCGCTCAGATGTGAACATGGCCATAGAAATGAATGGGATTTTGTTTAGGGCGTTTTTTTTAGGGCAGAAAAAATATCTACAAAACGCTAGGTGTGAACGGCGCCTTACTGGGCCAAAAGGGTACCGTATATACTCGAGTATAAGCCGAGATTTTCAGCCCATTTTTTTGGGTGAAAAGTGCCCCCCTCGGCTTATACTCGAGTCAGCGCCAGCGCGTCATCTTACTTACCTCGCCGAGCGTCGTGTCATTGCTGCTCCGGTGTGCGGCGCTCCGAGCGGGGTCATCTGGCAGTCTCTGGGTCCTAATTTAGGTGGCTG
>NW_017306293.1:3331998-3371041 GCF_000935625.1 Nanorana parkeri | reverse complement strand
GCTAAGAGGTCAAGGCATTTATTTATTTATTTATTTATTTATTTATTTATTAGGGATGCACCGATATATCGGCCGCCGAAACATATCAGCCGAAAATGGCACTTTGGCTAAATGCCGAAAGTGTAAATTTTCCACACCGCTCAGCCTCCTATCGCAGTCCCGCAGAGCGATGTGCGGGCGGAGACAGACCACGCTGTCACAGGAAGTCGAGCTCTCCTCCTCTCACTGCTCGCTCAGCCTCCTGTGACAGCTGTCCGGAAGGAGAGCCAATGCAATCGCTGAGTGTTTGTAGATAATTAAGGACATGGTGTGTCGACTATATCCTCAATTATGAATGAGTGGGAAGTGATCTACATCACCTCCTGTTCATTCATGACTGTGGTTATAGTAAACACACTCTGGCCTCATGTTATGAATGAACAGGAACACTCAGAGGATTCCTGTTCATTAATAACGGGGACTGCAGGAAAAGAGATTGAGGACTCTGTGTCCTCAATCTCTTTTTCTATTTTAAAAGGGAAATATCAGGGGTCTAGACCCCCAATATTTCCCTGAAGCCCCTAAAAGTAAGAAATAAAAATATAAAAAATTAAAGGAGAACTATGAGGTGAGTGCTTTTCACTCACCTCATAGTTCTAGCCGACCTGTGACAATGAGACTGTCACAGGTCGGCTCAGCAGATCGGGAGGTGAGCGAACACATACCGGGTTCGCTCGCCTCTCGATCCTGTCACGGCTCTCTGCCGTGACAGGGAGAGGGGATGGATTCCCCTCTCCCCATCCGATCGCGCTGACTGGCGGAACGGACGGGGGAGGGGGCGGGTACAGCTGGCTCTGCCTCTAGATAGATGACGTGATCCGCCCAGCCTAAGTCGGGATCCGCTCCGGCTGCGGCGTCTCAGTATACCGCGAGCTGTAGCTTGCGGTATACTGAGCTTAGGGTAACGGGAGGACGATAGTTTGTGTCCTCCCGTTACCCTGAGAACTATGGGGAAAAACACTGACCCCCATAGTTCTCCTTTAAGTTTTTGTAAATAAAATATTTGAAAAAAATTCAAATAAACATTTTTGTTTAAAAACATTTACATGCACACACACGTGCAGACTTGCATCATCCACCTATAACAATATGTCTCGAACTGAAAAATTATTCAGCAGACCTCTCCATGCCTAACTTTTTCTCCGACCATTCTCCATATTGAGCAACGGAACTGGCCCCACAGACCAACTTCACCATAAAAGAAAGTAAACCCTTTTTGGATTTCACTCATCCCTGAGAAGCTCTCTCTCTCTCTCTCTCTCGAAGGATTCAGACCTTTTTTTATTTTGAAGAAACGTCTCTATAGCTGATGTCCTCACAGTGTGGGATTTGTAAATACAGGCTGGTATGACCATGTCAACTGTGAAAAATAGGAGGCTGAAATGGAACAAAGTGCAGATGATGCCTTGCAAGTAGCCTCAGATACCTTTAATCAAAATCCATTAGCTGAAAATGAACAAATGCTTTAAAGTAAAGTATAGTTCCACTTTTGCAGTGAAATTTGAGGAAAGGATTTGTGCCAAAGTGGACCAGGAAAAATGCCGAAAGTGCCATCTTTTGGCCGAAATTGCGGTGCATTCCTGCTTTCTCCACTCCCCACTGGGAGCTGCTCTGTGCCCCTCCCCTCCAACACAGCGCAGCATCCAGCTGGGAGGAGAGGAACTGACAGGAGCTGAGCGGGGTCACAGGAGGTTGAGCTCTCCTCCTATACCGCCCCGATCAGGAGAGCAGTGAGGGGGAGGAGTCAGCTGTCAGGTCTCCTTCCCACACCACTCGCTCACCCTCCTGTGAGAGCCGATCCAGGATGGAGAGCGGGTACAAGCAGTCAGTGATCAGCGATTGCGGAAGGTTTGTAAATAATTGGACATAGTTTGAGTTACTATGTACAGTTATGAGTGAATGGGAAGTGAACTACATCACTTCCTATTCATTCATGATTGTGTACATAGAAACTCCTACTATAACCACAATTTATGAATGAACAGGACCACTCAGTACAGCATAGAGGATTCCGGTTCATTCAGTGAGTCTTCCGTCGAACAAGCAGGCTGGAAAACCCGCAGACGTGTCTCGGCGGGTTAGTGGCGTGCTTGTTCGACAACTGCCGAACGGGCTGGTGTGCACATGCGCACACTGCCCGTTCAGCATTGCAGTCATCGGAAGCCCGTCCGTCAACGCGCGGGCTTGCGATGATCGCAAGTACGATCTGCCTGTCCAAGATGGGCAGATCGTACGTTTTTTTTTTATTACGTTACAAGCCTTGTACTAGGATTATGGTTATAAAGAACGGTATTAGGCGCTGGTTTCAGAACAGAAAATGTAAAGGATACAAGAATGCTAAAGTAGTATCTTAATAGGCAGTATATGAAGGAGAAGAGCACTGTGGGAAGAGCACAGGAGGCAATATGTGCAGAAGAGGCGAGTGGAGGGTAGGAGAGGCAGTATGTGTAGGAATGTATGGCAGCAGGCAGCACAAACAGAAGGATTGCAGATTGTAGGAAGGGAGGCTACGTGCGGGAGAGGAGTGTGGTGGATGCATCAGAGGGGCAACATATGCAGAAGTAGAATTTACAGTGTATGGCAGCAGGCATTATGTGCCGGAGAGCAGTACAGGGTATTACAGAGGGAATAATGGGCATGAGAAGAATGCGCTGGGTTATCCACATTATGTAAAAGAAAATGCAATTCATCAGGCCAGTGCACCTTCTTCCATTGTTCCGTGGCCTAGTTCTGATGCTCACGTGCCCATTGTAGGCGCTTTAGGCAGTGGACACAGGTCTGCATGGGCACTCTCTGACCAGTCTGCGACTATGCAACAATCTGCGATGCACTGTTTTCAGGCACCTTTCTATGGGAACCAGTGTTAACCTTTTAAGCAATTTGAACTACAGTAGCTCTTCCTTTAGATTGGACTACACAGGCTAGCCTTCGCTCCCTACGGGCATCAATGTGCCTTGACTGTCCATGTCCCTGTAACTGGTTCACCGGTTTTCCTTACTTGGGCCACCTTTTGGTAGCTCCTGACCACTGCAGGCCGGGAACATCCCATAAGAGCTGCCGTTTTGGAGTTGCTCTGACCCAGGCACCTAGCCATAAAAATATGGCCCTTTTCAAAGTCACTCAAATCCTTATGCTTGCCCATTTTTGATACATCAACTTCGGGGACAAAATGTTCACTTGCTGCCTGCCTTATATATTCCACCAACCCACCCACTCCCAGGTGCCATTGTAACATGTCAATGTTATTCACTTTATCTCTCAGTGGTCATAATGTAATGGCAGATTGGTGCAAGGCCACATTAGAGTAGTGATTTAGGGGCCAGCAGACGAAGCCACAGCAGAGCAGGGGACCAGGCATCTGAGACTCCTGTAAGTATCAGGATTATGAGTATTCCTTTACAGGTGGTGGTTAAAGTACAGGCGGCAAAGCGGTGAGTAACAGCCATCTATGCAGAGGACATTTGTTTGCAGTTTTAATTCAGCAATAAAATTGCTTTAAAATTATATCTAGTAATCCTGCCATGAATGTCCTTTTTCTGGTACTTCCTGTTATGGGGTGACAACTGTCACCCTATTTTGCTCCCGTCTGCTCACCTTGTTGTATATACCCCAGATGGAGACTACAAGCCACCATGCTAACAGACAGGCATGGTTTACTATGGTCACCATTAGGAAGCCAGTCCAGAGCAATGATGTGCAGACACACTTTACCCAAAACTTAAAAAGAAAAGGTTTTGCTTATACCACTAAAGTGGACCTGAACTGTACAAGTCAAATTTGCTATGTTATAGGGAACATCTGTAAATGTTAAATTGTGCCTAAGCAGTACCTTAAAAATTGCTATCCTTTTGTCTAAAATGTGTCCTGAAGGGCAGCAGCCAGTGCAGTTTAGTGTGCCGAGATATTGCCGTGATTACAGCCTTACAGCTGTTTATCTGGTGTGTGAAAGGCACTGCTGCCTCTAAATGCTAGAAACTCATGACATTTGGCCAGGTCAATACTGTGCTGGTTGATGGAGAGGCATAGAATGGAGGACTGCATACATCTTGCTGCTTCTACTTCATTTCATTTTCTGCTCCTCTAAAAGGATGGCCACCTCTGCACATACAGTGTAAAATTAGTCAAGGTAAGTCGGTAATGGGTTAAAGATCAGCACAGCTACAAAGAGCCAAACAGGCAATGCTGGTGATGACTCTGCAAACTTGGCTTATGTGAGCACAGCTTCCAGAATTCAGGTCCCCTTTAAGGGGAAGCAACAAACAAGCCATAAGCAAGATGGCTTCTGCAAAACTCCAGATTTCAAAAATAGTTCACTGGCAGCACAAAGTAAAACATCGATGTTCTTCAGACAATAGTAGTCAGGCCTTCAGGACCAATTTAAGTTCAAACTACACCCAGCATATCATTACGGTTTATAAAAAGGTACTGTATGAACTCAACTTATGATTGTTCCATTCCCTCCATTAGCGAGAGGGCCGCGGTACTAAGAATTACATGGCTCCATAAACATAAGAGCTCATTACAAAAGAACCTGCTGATAATGGTTTTTGTGTGATGGCTTTAGGGTCTTTGTGGCTGTTCAAGGAGGTCAGTGGAAAGTCAATACTGTTGCAGTTCATGTAAATTGCAAAATTATAGGATCTAAAAATATAAAACAAAATTCCCATCTACATCTGTACATTTTTTATTTGACCACAGAAGTAATAGCAGTAATTGACCAATGACAGAAATGCATTGTACAGCACATCTCTGCTTTGTAATGCATGCATAAAAAATAAAATATATATAAATAATCACTGCTGTTGTCTGTACCACCATCTTCTAAATTATGTGCAAATATGATGCATGTACAGACGAATCACAAATGTGAAAAAAAGTGAATGATGCAGAGTGTGATTGTATCAAAGCAACGGATTCCCACAGACTCTTCTACTGATCATCTGAATGCTTCATGTAAAAATCAGAATGCACAGATGCTACAGTTCAGTTTCCTCCTCCTCACATATTTGAACATCCCAAAGTAAAGCTGGCAGCTCTGTGAAAGCCATCAGCTGTTGTAGGCCAAATTGTTTTTTTTTTTTCTTGGTACCAGATCCATCTTTTTTATGGATAACCATGGAAACCAACGCATTTCTCAGCCTGTGTCACATTTTGTGTGGGCGTATGTGAGAGCAGTGTGGGGATCAAGGATTCTTTTTAAAGCAGGCTGCACTGCTCTGTATTTTATAGGTGGAGATTTCCTTTTGAAAAGGACATGCCTTTAGCCTTGTCTGGAACACAGAGAGAACAAGGTCATTCCAGGCCTACAGACAACCATACCTGGAGATCCATTTATTTACAAAAGACCTATTTTTAGCAGTAAACAAGTTATGATTAGAAGTAAAGCCGGATCCCATCATTCACTGCTACTATAAAAAATGTTTAAAGCTGAATTCCAAGGAATACAAAAAACTTCAATTGCAGTGGGGCTGCCTACATACTGCAAGGGTTAAATGCTTGCTTATGTCTAGAGTACCTGGGAAAAGGAATTTTACTAACCCTCCAGGCTACAAGCCCAGCACCTGCAGCAGCCTCTTACCCCCCTACAAATCAGGCGGTCAGAGAGACGCTGAAGTCATCAAATTCAATGCAGGGATGCTGAGGAACAGTTCACAAGCTGGGGCACTAGACTGCCGGGAGAGCGGGGTTCAAGTAAAACTGCTTTACCTGATGCCCTAGACCTAAAGAAGCATCTAAACATCGCTGTGCATTGGCGGCACAATTTGGCTGCAAAAGTGGACATGCACTTTAAAGTACACCTCTCTGGAGAATACCATGGATGTCGCCATAACCGGCCCTCAGCAGATGCTAGTTGTCTGGGCATTTCAAACTTTATTACTTCCAATGTACAGGCTTATACTAGCATATAGCAAATAAGAGTAAAAAACATTAAAAATTGAGGCCAAAGCTTCAGCATAACAGACGACTAATAATTTCAAAACTAGTATTCTATATTGGTAGGCTACATGATATTTTACAACAGGTTTCCTTTAAGCACAAATGGTAATTAAAGATTAATAATACACTACTTGAAATAGAAAGCATTAGAATGGTAACCGATTTCACAACATCTATTACTCACAAAACAAGATCCTGGAATCAAAGAAAACCAGGGGAGAAAAACAGTCAACAGAGTTTAGTGATATCATGCTGGATTTTGTGCTTTTTCTTTTTAAAGCACTTTTATGAGGAACTAAATGTCGTCTGATGTCTCTGTATATTCACATTTCAATCAATTTACAGGAAGTAAATACATTAAATCAAACAAGTATCAAGCAATACCACCAATAATCACATCATAAAAACTAAAAGCTCCAAAAATAAATAATATTACATGGTAAATAAATAAATGTAAAAAGATACCCACTTTGCAAGTGCTATAATCCTGATCAAACAATTAACTCATACATTGAGAGGTCACCTTAAAAGGTGCCCATACACCTTACGGTTATCGTACAAAACTTTACGTCCGATGATCGAACCGTCGTACGGCGGCCCCATCATGCCCAGATTATCGCAAGGTTCAATCAGCGGTAGTTTAAAAAAAACACCTGGATGAAATGCCGTAATCGACCGCACGTATTTAGAGCAGTGTCAATCGTACGACTTTTGACGTACGGAAACGCCACCCATACATAGTGACTAGTGGGCTGGCTTCTTGTAGGTCTTTGATGCTCCAACAGTGAGTTCCTGCCAAAATTCCTGACCCTGGTAATGTCTACCTGGGAGTTTTAGGTGTTGCCACCCATCTTTATAGTCCCAACTGCTGCAAAAATAAAAAATTCTCCATAATATAAATACAAATTCAGTAGGAAGAGAGAGAATCCCCCTATAATGGCCACAGCAAATGTGCAGACTTACACATTCACTCACAAAGAGCTGTGCAATTAATTTCTATGAATTTTTGTGAGTTATAGGAATCTGTCAGGTGGTTTAACTCTCTAGCATTTACCAAAACACTGAGATATTACCTATTAACTTCAGTGGCCTTACTCATTTGTTTGGATCTACTGATTGATGTGCACACATACATTCATATGCTTAGCTCAATTTAATCTGCTTTGTGGCAGTTTTAGTTTAACTGCTGTCATCAGACATGAGGAGTTCAGGTTAGGGCTGGGCATTTACATCTGAAGTTTGTTTCCCATAAGTAGTGTGACTGCTAAAAAGTCTCGATTGGGTCCCTGATTAAAAATGAATGGACTACTTTACCTAAAAGAGCCACGAATATGAAAAATATATTCTACCACCCTGCTACATAGACGGTTACAATCCATTTCCTGTCCAACGAAAACACCGCTACCAAGACTGCAGTGTCTAATGAGAATACAAAAAAGGAAGTCTTTTTTATATCTCACATTGCATAAAAAGCCTCAAATATATCACTCATTTCTCCTCCAACCCTGAAAGTCATGTAAAGACTGGAAGTGAGATCGGAAAGCTTGTTGAAACAAGTTCCCTGCACTTGTATTCACAGGTCTTCCGAGGACTGGAGATGCTGAAGAGGACAAAACATGACAGCTTTCAATGCAAATGTAAAGCATATGTTTTGTTTAAAGCACAGAAGAACTGATGGCAAATATAAAAAGGCACAAATTCGTGCAGCTCCGTAATCAAGTACCAGAATTTGTCTCAAATTACCCTTTCAGCAGTCTATGATGGTACATGAAAGGTCAGACTGGAAGGGAAAAGCAGCACAAGGAGCCAATCAGGTGTTCAGCAGTGCAAGTATCATGCAGACAAGAGTAGAGAGCAGAGAGACAAGCTCATCTGTGTGCTCCTTTTCTATGCATTGTTCAGTTACAGGATGGGGGTGGGGGTGGAGAGGAGACTTGTAAGTGAAACTGCAACAGAGAAAGATTTGGTTCCATCCCCTTCCAGATAGGACTGTGTTGTAGAGATGGGTAAAGCCGAAGACTGGATGGGAAAAAATACAAATGTGTGTTGGGTGGTATAGACGTGTTTGGACTATTTCAGTACTTAAAGTAGATCTTGGCCACAACATTCTGTTTGCTGAAGCACTGTGCATCATAAACTGGCAAATTTAATTTAAAAACAAAAAAATGTTTTTCATATTTTGATGCATCTCACTGCTGCCAATCCCATGCAGCCTCTTTGCAGTCACTCCCTATTAACATGCATGCACTGCAGTGACAGTTGCCTATCACTTCTCAGGGTTGGTTTCCTGATGGTGACTAATTGTGGTCACCAACAGACCTTGTTATCCGTTTGATGAATGGCAACTAGAGCAGGAAAACACGTTAGTGCAGGACCACACATCAATGGACCAAAACAGGGTGGGATGAATTTATTGAAATTGGAGCAGACAGAATCTGGAACAGTTACCTATAGTAACCACTCAGCTCTTCAGTTTTATCAGCTAGGCTGGCCATACACCTATTTTTTTCATTCAACCCGCGGGCTGAACAGAAATAGACTCGTTTCCTCCATCAACACAAACAGCGTGTCATTCGAGGAATCCCGCTGTTTACATTGTATTCTGACAGGTGGCGGTGGCTTCCGATCGATCAAAGATTGATCAAGGGATGCCGATCGAAAGGGTGCCTACAGTACCACATACTGTGTGAATTTTGGCTGGTTCCTCACAAAACGGCCAACACTCCAACAGTGTACCTTTTAGCTTTGAAAATGAGAGAGATTGCTAGTCAGTTGCCATGCATGGCTGCTGTAGATTCTGTCTGCTCCAGTTTCGACAAATCCCCCTCAGTATATACCAACAGGTGAACTTGATATGCAAGGAACACTACACAACACAAGCTATGAACCCACACTGTAAACATAAATCTAAAGATCGTCAGGTAGATTGTGTTGGCATGTGTGGATCTGTTTTATTTGTTGGTGTGAGGTTTTGAGATCTAGCCTTCCATACTAGTCAACAGAAAGGCCCAGGAAGTAGTTTCCACTGTACACTGCGAGGCTAAATTCACACCTAGGCAACTGAGCCGATGAGCTGTTTTTGCGCA
The DNA here is from genome assembly GCF_000935625.1 of Nanorana parkeri. Lineage (NCBI taxonomy): Eukaryota > Metazoa > Chordata > Amphibia > Anura > Dicroglossidae > Nanorana > Nanorana parkeri. The sequence continues at coordinate 3,361,979 of NW_017306293.1, read as the reverse complement.
ATTTTGCTTTGAAAACCACGCGGCTTTCAATACATAGGAGATGTCTATGGGACCACAACTGCACGACAACTGCCCCAAAACAGCTCCTGCACCTTTTTGCCTGACAGTTGATATTAGCCGCGCATTGCAATGGTGTGAACAGGCCCAATTGACTTCAATTGTGTATGATTAATGCATTCATATAAGGTCTCTTGTTATTGCCACCAGCTGCTTTCCTGTAAAGGTAAATAATAATGGTGGTGGGCCAAGACCTAAACACACACACGCTGCTTATTTCACACCCTACTTTGCCTGTTAGGTAATCTTGTTGCATTCCAACTCCCTTGCTTCTAATTTTTATTTTATAGGTTTCAATTCTTCAGTTATGCAATCACTGATAGGAAGGCTATTATGGTTCTCACGATACAGGGAATCTATAAAAGGTCAGCAGATAAGAGGCAGACAATCAAAGCCTAAGGTCCCATTCACATCTATATTTTAAGGTGGCCATACACTTTGCAACCCTCGCAAGACTTTTGTCTTGCGAGGGTTGTAAAGTAATTAAAAAAACGTACGATCTGCCCATCTAGGACAGGCAGATCGTACTTGATCATCGCAAGCCCGCCCCCTGAAGGGTGGGCTTTCCGATGACTGCAAGCGCACACCGGCCTGTTCGGCAGTTGTCGAACAAGCAGGCCACTAACTCGCCAAGAATCGTACGATTCCCGGCGGGTTTTCCAGCCTGCTTGTTCGACGGAAGACGTGCGACCGTACAGTAGAAACGGTTGCACACCTTCCATACACTTTGCGATTATCGTACGATCGTGGGATTTCCCGCGATTCTGGTACGATAATCGTACAGTGTATGGGCACCTTTAGGAGTGATTATGGATTTCTGTGTCAGGAACTTGCATTTTCCTGCAGCAGGAATCCCTAATTTAACGTTTACAAGCGGCAGCTGTCGCCCATTTAAGTTAATAAATCACGTGACAGCCGATGCACGTAAACACCCACACACCGCATGCAAAAAAATCGTATGTGATGCGATTACATGCAATAATCAATCACTATCCCTGAACGAAGAATCGGATAGTGATTGATCTCTAACCGCATGTAATTGCATCACATATGATTACATGTGGTGTGCCAGTGTTCTGCCACTCCAAAAGGTTTTTTCAGGCATTTTTGTCAAGCATTTAGGTCGCATGTTTGCACGCTTTTTTTTTTTTAAGCGTTTTTACACACATTTTCAGCTTGGAAATGGGAGTTATTCTTGAGCGACAAAACACCTAAACAAATTTGTGTTGCGCGTTTACAGGCGTTTCCATTGAAGTCTAGAAGGGAAGAAGCTCAGAAATCTGCAGAAAATTTACTTTTTTTTCCCCCCAGAGACAGGCATTATGCTACTGGCAACAGGACGCCAAGATGTGAACAGGGGCCATTGAAAATATTGGCATTCCTTTGGTTGAGCGTTATAGTCCTTAGCACGACTTTAGTATAGCGATGGTTGTAAAGTAATTAAAAGCTCGTACGACCTGCCCATCTTGAACAGGCAGATCGTACTTCCAATCATCGCAAGCCCGCCCCGCTGATGGGCCGGGCTTCCGATTAATGCAATGCCGCACTGGCAGTGTGCGCTTGCGCACACCGGCCCGTGCGGCATTTGTCTCCCGAGAATCGTACGATTTTCGGCGGGTTTTCAAGCCTGCTCGGGAGACAAAAGACATGTGACTGTACAGTAGAAACGGTCGCACGCCTTCCATACAGGTGGTGATCACCCACGATTATCGAACGATAATCGGCAGGTGTATGGGCACCTTTAAAGTAGGACACCAACACTTTTTTTTTTTAGTTTTGGACAGAGGAGAGGGATTAGAACACCTGTCTGGTTTCAATGTCTGTGTCCCTGTTAAGGTGCCCATACACGGCTCGATTCTCGTGCGAGAATCGGGCGAAATCCCGCGATCGTACGAGAATCGAGCAGTGTGAACTAAGACGTGCGACCGTTTCTACTGTACGGTCGCACGTCTTTTGTCGAGCCAACATGTTCGAAAACCCGCCGAGAATCGTACGATTCTCGGCGAGTTTCCAGCCTGCTCGCCCGATAGCTGTGGAACGGGCCGGTGTGCGTACGCGCACACTGCCCGTTCTGCATTGCCGTCATCGGAAGCACGATCTGCCCGTCCAAGGTGGGCAGATCGTACGGGCTTTCAGGAAGCATACGACCATCGCAAGACAAAAGTCTTGCGATGGTCGTAAGGTGTATGGGCACCTTTAGGGAAATTCACCGTCTCAATTTTTCCTGGTGACTTATCACCAAATGTGAAAGAAAATCCCACATTTTGAGTTGTAACAGCTGTGCTAAATCCTCTCCAATCTATCCAAAACTAAAAAAAAGTTTTGGCTTCAGATGCACATTAAATTACCAACATAGATAAAAAACTGATACCTAGTCGTGCCTGCAAACACCTTTAGACATATGTAAATGTAGATTCAGAACACTGGTTTCCACCACATTTTTGTTCTTACCATAAAATACTTTTCATGGGAGTACATTAAGTAACATAGGAAGTCTTAAATTGATGACTGGACACTGACGACCGAAAAAAAAATTGTAGCCCAGAACTGGGATAACCCCTCCTACTACCAGCATGCCTCAGTTAAATAGCAATGCAGTTTTATGAACATGATCATAAACAGAGGGGTGGGACTTGTGATCCTCAATGGACTCCAAGACAAGGATTTTATGGGGAGTAAAAAATCCTATTTTGTCTATTGAGGGACACACAGGAAGAACTTCAGGAGGTGCTCAAGCAATCTGAGATGTACAAGACAGTCAAAAAAATTCTAACAAGCCCAAGAACAAGAATTGGGACTGCCTGCAACTCAAAGGGCCACCTGAAGAACCTTACACCAGAAGCTGGCATCGGAAGAGTCTGAAACTTCCACCTGGTAAAATCTGAAAACATGAACTGAAGCAAGGTGGCAACTTTATAAATCTGGGAAACAGAGGGCTGATGCTGAAACACCCAAGAAGTGTAAAGCTGGCCATACAGCTTACAACCATCGCATGACTTTTGTTGTGCGATGGTTGTAAGGTGATTAAAATTTCGTACGATCTGCCTATCTTGGACAGGCAGATCGTACTTGCGATCACCGCAAGCCCTCCCCGCTGAGGGGAGGGCTTCCGATGATTGCAGTGCTGAGCGGGTCGTCTTCCGCGCACGCTCTTACGATAATCGGCAGGTGTATGGGCACCTTTACTGCCCTGGTGGAGTAAAGCCTCGACTGGAAAGGAGAGAACTCAATCCTTGATAAACTTAAAAGAAAAAGCAATCTGCCCAAATATTTTATTTTTCAAACAGAACACCATTATTCCCTTCCCACTGGGATAAGCTCTAATGTAACTCTGCATATTGCACAATGCCCTTAACACTGGAAATATTGTTTGGCAGCAAGATCATGCACAGCTGGTGACCATGTAACGTCTTTAGAGAGCTTAAAGGAAGTCAGGTATGACAATCTGGGAGAGTATCCATTGCAGACCACTGCTTATGAAAATGCTAGTTGGTTGGCTGCATATTATTCCAATTCAGGAACTCAATTACGGAGGCCAGAGGGTTAGCATAACAGCCAGGAGACTATCATTTTCACCTTCAATTGAAAGGTTTACTTTAAGGTTCAACATGAGCACTGCAGAGAACGTTGCTGCAATAAAATGCACAATGCAACATTTTACTAAATTAGAATTTTTCTCTCATTTGCTTGCTGCACCTTGTTCTTCTGACCCAGGTCATTTTCATACTACAAAAACAGTATCATGCTGTAATAGTATAGTCGAAGCGGAACAGTTTAGTGATGTTATTAAATACACTTTTTAAAAATACATAGTTAAAACGTCAATGCCATTGCCAATTAATGTTTCAATTCGGATTTGACTTAGTAGGTATGATAATCTAATTTAATTATGCACACTACAGTCTATACTTAATAGGGAGCGAGCCTTTCCAGTGTAACCAGATCAGAAAATCGTCAAGACTCAATCTGATTATCCTAATCCAAAATTAATGACATTTTACAAACCTGGTAAAAGTCCACAACCGACCAGAAAGGTCTCTCAGCCACCTGGAGATGTATTACGAAGGTGTGGAAATATGTGAAATAAATGAAGACTAGGTATAGATAATTTCGAGATAGGAAACACCGTAACAAAAATGCAAAACACAAAAGAAATATTCCAAAAGCTCAAAAATTCATTCCTCTGAGCATTTGCCATTTATGGAGATCTTACAGGCGCATTAATCAATTCAAAAACCGTTTGAGCACCATCAACCTCGACAGGTGTAGCTGCACCTTGCTTGCATATAGAAAACTTTTATACAAAGCCATATATATGCTATGTTTAAATAGGAATCATAAAAAAAGGGTTTGTGTTTTGCATTTCTATTACTATGTTCCCATACCTCAATGATTTATACCAAGTCTTAGTTCAGTTCATGAGTGGGTGCATATCTAAGGACTGTTAGATATGAAATACATTCTCCAGATTTTAACTTATAAAGTTAACCAAAAGATAATAAATGTTTTAATAACTTCAACTTTAAGTCATAACAGTCTTGTTGTTACTCTGGTTTGCTGTCAGGGTATGCAACCCCCAAGTGGAGGACCAGGAAAAAAATTAGAGTTGTGGTGGTAGGATCCCACTCTTCATCAGTAGAGTAGACATGCAGTGCCGAATGATATATTAATGAAGTGCGTTTGCATCATCATTACTTAAAGATAATAATAGAGAAATGTCCCCAGCACACCAAATTCCTTCAAGGATAAGCAATCGTGGATTTATTCAGAACTCGTGTCAAATACACAAGCGCTTTCGGGACCACACAGGGTCCCTTCATCAGGCATAGCAGCGAGGTCACTGCTATGCCCGATGAAGGGATAAATCCACGATTGATTATCCTTGAAGGAATTTGGTGTGCTGGTGACATTTCTCTATTATCTGCAACTGGCGGCGCCATCCGTGGTGACTCTGAGCACCCTTCCCCATATAAGGGGCTGTATGGTGAGTGCAACAAACCTTCTTCATCATTACTTAAAAATGCACAAAGCTTCGATTGTCTACTACGTATGCTTATTATGGAATAATGACAGAGTCTTTCCCACTGCCATGTGTTATTATAGTAACACATGGTGTGGAGAACAACTTTCCCACCACACATTACATCACAGACATGCGCAGCTCTGCTCATTTACCACACATGCACACAATATAGGAATGGTGTGCTGCGGCAGAGTCTTTCCCACCACTGTTACTATTGGACATAACCAGAAAAGGTACCGGAGTGCAAGGCATATCCACAACCTAGGACTTCAAGCACCATATGCTCCCAATGCCTTCGTTCCAACTGAAAAAGGACACTAAGGAAGGAGGCTTGAAGGCTTGGCACCAGCCCAATATTGCAGCCTAAGCTTCCTTTACGGCATGTTCACAACCATCTCCAGACCAAATCAGGATGCATTCCTACAAACACGGTCATGTGCGTTTTTTAGGCGGGGGTTTTAGGTCTCAATTTACTTTCTAGTACGTTCCAGCGCACTTGCATGCGTTTTGGTGCATTCCAGACCAAAAAAAGGGAAACTATTAGAAAATGGAGAATTTGTTGAGGAAAAATTGGGAAATTTTGCAAGAAAAAAAAAAATGCAGATTTTAAAAGGGAGCATTTTTGAAAAGGTGAACTCTAGTCTTCCCCGACCACCGCACCAATCATCTCTACCTGCCCACCAAACAGGTCTCTCCTCTTCTGCCTAGGCAGTGGGCAGTCCCAATGACAACTCCATGACAGCCTGGGTTCACAGGAAGTAGACCGAATGAAGCTGGTCATAAGTGAACATGGAAGAGACTGGAAGTACCGGACAAGGGGTGACATCTCTGAAGCATGCAAGTAGTGTTTTACCACATAAAATAAAAGTGTGGGGGGGGGGGGTGGGGGGGGGGGGTCAGAAAAGCAGTATTTTTTTTTTAGTGAAAAAAAAAAAAAAGTGAGGAGTTCAAGAGGCAGTTTTATATTTTGTGTACCTATGAATAGAGAGTTTGACGATTGCAATTTTTATGTCAATCTGAAGTTGGGTGTTTCAACTAGTGTTAATTTTATCGATTTTATTTTTACGTTCCGAGTATATTAATTTATTTCATAAAAATTAGTTTTTTTTCCCAACTGATGTAGGGGTCTTAACATTAAAAGGATTGAACACCTTTATCATACGCTTGAAATAAACTGCCATATAAAAACACTGGCACCAACAATATGCAAGTTAATGAGAGACAGCAAGTCCTTTGAAGCAGATCTAAAAATCAAATGTTAACCAGAAACTGGAAATTGGTGTGCCTGGAATTCAGCTTTAACACCACATTAACGTTACAGTTTGATTGAGACAAAGTTTCTACTCAGTGAAAGAAAAAGAAAGTCCAACACCACTGGCCAAAAAATCTCTGGAAAGTGATATGATGATGAAATGGTAAGAAGTGGTAAAAAGAGAAAAATCTCAACCTAAAATGGGGAAACCAACCACTCATGTTTCAGGACTTAAAAGGCAGAGTAACCTCGTTTATTACTGTAACGCTACCTAATTTGGGCCACAAAGATTACCATTTGTAAAATCAACTTTAAAATGTACCACTAACTATATAGTACAAGGGTCTAAAACACAACTTAATTTACATCCAGTTAGGTAGATCCGCGCACTATATTGCTGTTGCTATATCTAAACAGAGGTTGTACAAATAAAAAAAAAATTTTAAACCCACAGTAAAAAAGAAAAAAAAAAAAAAACTTTGTGAGCCTTACATTTTTTTCAGAATTTATTTTTTGTGAGCAGTAAAACCAGCAGAGTCTTTAAATGTCCACAAGAAACGCCTCTCAAAATGTAAAGGAAAAAAAAACTGTATAATAACCCACCTTTTAATTGTTTCCATCCCATAACCAATTATTACTTGCATACAAATTTGTAAAAAAAAAAAAAGTTATTTACATTTTTAGTAGTAAAACAACATGTAGGGAATATCAGAGCAAAGGGGGAAGGAGGCGCCCGTGTGATAGGGGCCTAGGTGGTGAAGTTTGGGCTAAGAAGGAAGGTCAGCAACAAGATTAGGGGCTTGCCAACAAGAGAAGAAAACAGAGTGTACAAGAATGACGTCATCAGTGCTGTGGTGCTCTTCACTGTCCAATCATGAGGTTGGAATAGCTCAGTGACCAAACTCTATTGCTTAGCTTGGCTATGCCGTCTGGCAGGAGTCATGAATTACAAGGCTCTACCGAATTTCAGAGTAAGAGTATATGCACATTTCACGCACGTAGTTTATCTGTGAAGGCCTCCCTTGTGTAGACATCCATAAGGCCAGAGATGGTTGCTGGGTGCTTTTATCTTGGATGTGACATCAGGAGCCCCAGCAGACTAAGAGCTCAGGTGACACTCCATAGTACACCCCTTTGCTCCTCACCTGGCTGCTACATCAAAGTTTATGTAGGAAGATGAGGGAAGGGGTGGACAGCTGAATTAGACACTCGAAAAATGGTGAGAGATATGATGTTCCTGAGAACAGCCCTTTGTTTCTTGAAGTGACTCTTTCCACCAAAAAATAAAAAATTTGCTCGCAAGTTGAAAGGCACATTGTGAATGAGTAGAAAATTGTTTATGGAAAGAGAAAACACTACTTGATGCTTTTACCTGACTTTTACCATTTTTTTTAAGATGGTGACATGGTCTCTTTAGCTTACAAGAATTGTAACTGTCGTTTAGAAATGTGTCCGGAAAGCAGTTCTTTGTACTACAAGGATTTTGTTTGTGAACGGTCTTCTGTGTTAGCAGAGAACCTACAAGTGACATCAGAATTACATTGGGGTTGATTTACAAAAGGTGTACAGCATGTTTACTTTACACAGTCAGGTTGTACAGTGCAAAGTGAAATTTCTTTCAAGCTATGTGAATTTTTCACCACCACAAAGTCACTGTGACCTTTTTTTACAATGATATAGACAACTCAATGCTTGACAGTCATCATAGCAGCTGAATCAAGCAGTAGCACCAACAGAATGGAGGGTTTTACATGTACACCAAAACAATGACTAAGGCTCATTGAAAAGGGTTTAAATATGTTTTTTTTACAGAAGCATTTTCCCTCCCAGTGCCACCAAAGCTGTTAAACATGTTTGAGAGCTCCTACAGTCTGTAATTATGTCTATTAATTGCATCTGTCCTATGGGTCACAGCACTGTACATGAGCATGGTTTAAAAAAAAAAAAAAAAAAAAAAATAAAAAAAAAAAAAAGATGTCGTCTCTACCATCTTTCTATTTTACCAACATCTTAGCCTTACCCACACAATATTCAGGGTGGCTTGTTTCAGTGACCCCTGTAGCTTGTTTTTTCTAGGTTTATCTTTGCTGAAAGGAGTGATTTACCAGATTTGTATCACTTATTGGATAAGCATTATACCACTCACTTGGGGAACTCAGCTTTCTGAGGCTGAACTTCTCCATTACTATTAACAGCAGCCCATAAAAAGCATTTTGCCCACAGTTCGTCACACACATGCTTTAGGCCTCCACATTTTAGGTCTTACTTAGGATTCTTATTTTGTTGCAGCACTCCTGCAAACACACTGTTCAACTTTGGTAGCAAAGGTGCTGTATCAATTTTGGAGGCTGTACTGGTTATGTTTTTGTCTGTGTTAGCGGGAAGATTTGTGCAGCCGCTGCATGTGTCAGCCTGTGAATAATTTTTATGAGGCTGCTGCTGTACGGAACACTTGAGACTCAGACACATGAACAAGGGCCTTTTGCACCCTATACAGAGCTCTGTGCCCATGTGAATAAGCCCTTATTGGCAAACAAGGTGAGCATACCTGTTTGAGACAGTTGCCCCAAAGATGGATATGAGATAGTCTCATGGCCGGCTACCTTAGAAAGGTCCAAGTTTGTTAAATCATATGTTTCATCAGACTAACCATCTACTGCATGGCTCTCTCATGTTTAGGAATATGGACATCAGAACATCTTCAACTGCTATTCCTTTTCCCCCACTGAGCATGTAAATAACATTGGTTTGGATCCAATGACAACTATGGATAAACAACAAAGCATATACAAGAACTTTATCAAGCTGATAAGACACAAACTTGGGAGTTAAATCTTAAAAATGCATTCAAGTACTTTAACTATTAATACTGGACCTCATTTGTGTATCACTCAGCTGTAGATCCTCAAATCATCTCTGAATTGGTGCTGACACTGTCCTTCCTTCTGGAGGGTGGCTACTTTTGTTCCCGATGGGCCCTGTGTGTTTTGTAAAGTAGCCACCGCTCAAAGCTTGCTCCCATTATGGACTACAATCTCATGTTTAGGTTACTCATTTGTATTGAGATGGTAGTCCATCAGAGGAGTGAGCTTGAGGCGGTGGCTACTTTACACCACACACGGGGACCATGGGGAACAAAAGAAGCCATCTCCAGGAAGGAATGACCGTGTCAGCAGAAATTCAGAGATGATTTGAGGGATATTTCACACCAGAACTGCATGTGTATGTGCAGCTGCGATGCGTTTTGCCACAATTTTACGATTTAATGGAATTCAGGTGAGTTCCTGTGGGTTTGCATGCATTTTTTATGCATTCCGTTGGGATCCGATGCAGCTAAAACAGGGCAAGCAGCATTTTTTCTGACTGCATTGGAACAGACTGCACTGGTGTGAACAGAGCACCAGAAAACTCATGGGAAAGCATTGTTCCTGAAATAATGGCAGATAGCACAGGAAGCAATAGCTTCTTTGCTATATGCAGTTTTTTTTTTGTTTTTTTTTTAGTATTCTGCCAGTTGCAGTTGTCAGAATAAAAAAAAAAAAGGCATAAGAATGCATAGCTAGATTCCTATTGGCTATTTCACTTTGCAATAGCCTATAGCAAACTAGCTATTGCACCCGCCCCCTACTGCTTTCAAATCACGAGAAGAGGACGCCGACAGAGCCACCTGTGGAAGGGGGGAGGAGTCCGGTGACGTCGCAGACATCGACGGAAGACCCAGAAGCCGGCGAAGAGGTGAGTATGGATCAAAAGAACTTTGATCGATCAAAAAAATTAACGATTAATCAAAGGATTAATCGTTAATTTCCGCAGCCCTAATTGTGATGCATTTTGGATGCAGCTGTCAAACTGAACGGACTGCATGACAACTGCACCTGGTGTGAACTAGCCCTAAGGATCTACAGCCGAGTGATACACAAATAAGATCCTTTCACATCCAGAAAGGTTTCAGCACTTCCTATTAAATGTCAAAGCTTGCCCGTCGTCATCCACAGATTCATGATATCCAGGTAGGCAGTCCACAATAGTAATGGGCAAAGAGGAATATATGGCATGTGATCTGGCAAAGCTTCAACACTTCCTGGCAAGTGTCAAAGCTTGTCTGCCATCAAATTTATATTAGCCAGTGAGGTGGCCAACCACAGCAATAGACTTATAGCAGGGCTGGACAAATCCCAGGAGCCAGGTAGTCAATGCGCTTTGAAATTTACAGCCGATACCCAACTTAAAAAAATAATTTTTTACCAGCTGTTGACAAGTCTAAAGTGGCCGTCACTTTGAATAACTTGAAACTAGCGTCTTCTAGCTAGTGATACACTAACCAAAACAAGCTTCCCACACAGCCAAAAGTGTGCACACAAAAACACACAAAAGATTGGTTCCCACCTAACGAAAAACACAGCAACTCCAATCAGCCAACCAATAACAGAAAAGCCTCCAAATAGGTTCAGATATTTAAATGTATTGAGTCAATATGAAACAGTTTTCATATAAGTTACTAATATATTCCTGTGACCCAAAACCGAGCCGAGCTGCTGCCATGTAGGATCCTGACATTGTCAGGGTCCAGCTGGCTGCCTGATTGCCCGCTGTCTCTGTCTGTCTAGAGTCAGCTATGTGCAGTCCCTCCAATGAGCACTAAAACAGAGGGGAGGGGGGAATATCCCTGCGAGTCACCATTCTCTGCATTGAGAAGCCGCGAGCTGGGCGATCAGCAGTCACATGATCACTCAGCTCGCTTGTATATAGAGTGGGCATGGGACTGCTGCAAAATCCAGTATTGGGAAGAGTAGATTTTACTTTCCCAACGCTTCGCCTTTAAAAGCCAAATATTGCTTATTAAGCACTTGGGGAAGCTTTAGTGTTGTATAACAGTAATTAAAATAATTATTATAACTCAAACAAGTTTTTTATGTCACTTTTAGCTTGATACAGACACTGGCTGCAATCATCATTTTTCCTGGTCAACAGAAAGGCAAATAAGGTTCAGCTCTGTACAGAACTAAACAGAGGCCGCATATGTAATGAGCAACCATGTAACTACAAAAACAAGGTTTTAGAAGACATTAGTAAACACCGACAAGATGACATTTAATCCCATCAATTACATTACACATACTGCACACACAAAGGTTTCAACTTTAAAACATTAAACTTATAGTTCCCCATTACCCATCAAGCTCTAATGGTATGTAGGGTTTAGGAGGTCACGAATTCTGCAGATCTTTTTTCAGCTCTATTAAAAACTGTTTGGTTTTTTAAGTTAGGAACATCCAAGACCAAGCAAATATAGGACAGCACTGCACTTTATATGTACTCACTTTGCAGCAGATCTCCCTTGTTACTAACTAGTCATCCCTAATTTGAGGAAAATCCCCATGACATCCCTACAGATGATACAGGAACGGTTTTATGAGGAAGCTTCATATTCCCCGCAGATGCTCACAGATCACGGCTTCACTAAAACTGGCTAGCAAAGAATCAAAAGAAACATCTGACAGAGGATGTTAGGCAGGTTCTACATAAATTGAGCAATACATACTTGCATTTCTAAGCAGTATTAAAGGAACAAGGTCATGAGAAATTAATGGAGACTTTTCTTTGTGAATGTCATTCTGATGCTCTGACTTCAATGCTGGCTGAGTCACTGACCGAAGTGACAAGAAGTAGAGATAAATAGTTCTGACAATTTCCTGACACTCATTTACAGCATATTGGTTTCCGGGACTGTGACAGCAGTATGTTTTTGTCAGACAGCCAGGCATCTAGCATTTTCAGGACGATGATGCAATGGAAGCTCCCATGCTACTTTCACGACATGGTCACTTTAAGTCTAGCTCCTCATACAACCTTCTGTTGTAGAGATGTCAACCAAGGTAAATCACATAGCAATGCAAGCTGCTTTCCACATGCATAACTATTGTAGCACGATTTAACAAACATTCAACTTGAAGGACAACTTCAAAGTGTCTAATTGTCCTTTAAGGAAAGTTTTAAATACACAAAGTCTTGGCTGAACCCTGTGCGCCTCAACCCCATTTATTCCTTTGGCTGGCGGTGTACTCTCCATGACTGGGCCACCACAAGCATGGACCAGCCATAGGAATGAGGCATGTGCAGTAGGCACAGGACCCAGGCCAGGATACTTGGATTTAGTTACAGTAACAAAAATCACACACTTCCTGGGCTTCCAAAATTGAAGCAATGTAAAGTTCGACTTGACATATAAAATTAAATTTCCACTATTGCAAAAGAAAAGCATCAAACTAGATATAATATGAATGAGTAATAGAATTGTCCAGCCCTACCTGTAAGCAAAGAGAAAAGAACTGCTGGTGTGAGACAAGTTTGCGGAAGTTCTCACCAGTGTACACAAAACAGGTAAGAGGGCAGAGCCGGGAGTTACTGTATATTTGGAGAGCAATCTTTAACCCCTCCCCGCAGTAAAGCTTAGGAACACAAACAAAACGTTTAGAAAACTGGACTAGGTTGTGAGCAAACACAGAAAAGAAAGGCTAAAATGTCCAGCTCAATGTTCACAAGGATAACACTAAGCTTTACATGCCAACATAGAGCAATAGCTTCCCACTGCTGACCTACCTGTGTTACCATTATGCTGACCACCAATTCAATACTTTAAAGATTCTGATGTGTAACAAGTAAGTCAGAAAATTGGGAAAAGTGTTTATCTGCATAACTACCCTTGTTTAAAGCAGAAGAGTCAGAATGTCAGCCATACAACAAGCATTTTCAGAACAAGAAGACAGAAATGACAGCGTCAATCATTAAAATTACAGTATTAGCAAAAGCAGCTGCCAAAGCATTTTGAAATGCTCGATTAAGATCACTTTTGTCCTGTATGGGTATAGAGGCTGGTAGATAAAACCGCACACAGTGGGGGACCGGGCATCGCCTCAACCAAAGTGTGTCGCTATTTATGACAGCGCAGAGCAGTGCTGCAGCCCGGGAAAGATCCCAACAATATTGTCAGAATCTACTCTGCTGACTGATTGACAGCTGGCTCTGCCTCTCTGGAAGCAGAGCCAGCTGTGTCCACCCCCCTCCCCTGTCTGCATCTCCAATGGGGGGGAATCCTTGCGGAGAGGGGTGACTGACAGTCCCCAGCAGTGCCAAACACAGAAAAAAGTACAAGAACTTCTTTTAGCAATTGTAGCCATTCCCCCCCCCCCGATAGACTTCAATGGAAACACGTCAGTAGCATGTTGCACATTTTCGTACGCACGCGTCCATTAACGACACTGTTTCCTAAGCTGTCAGCCGAAACATGCGCCTTCATGTGCGTGCATTTTAGCATGCGTAGAAATGTGCCAAAAGCATTTAAACACGCTGTAAAGTACAGAAAAAAAAACTGTTGATGTGCCAGACATAGCGAGCTCCTACCTTCCTCTGACATGACAGTGTATTTTTGGCTCTGGATTCCATGCCATGGTGTCATACCTGCCTACTTCCTTTTTTGATGCATTATAAAGAACACAGACCAACTCCCACCACCACCTCATCATCTCCATAACTCCTCACTGTGCACAGCAGTTATCAGATCACAAGATTTCTGGCAAAAAATGTTTTATTGTTTGCACATTTTGAACAAATATAACAAAAAACTTTCAATTATATATTTAGCAGACCAAAACAGATACATAAACTAAGTTCATTATTAGAATTTACATACAATTAAGAAAAAACTTCGGGCACATTAAATCTTGACCCTTGCAGGTGGACCACCCCCACAAGTGCAAGGCTTAAGTGCTTGTTTTGTCTGGGGCGCTAAAATAACAGATATACTCACCTGAACTATGATCCTGGTTTGCTCCTAGATCAGCCCCTTCAGCCTCTCTCCTTCTCCACTCCAGTAGTCCAAGGTCCTGCGAGTCATCATGTCCAATACAGTGTATTTGTTGTGAGGACGCGGAGGAACATACCATCATCGGAGCAGGGGAGGAAACCGGCTACAGGAATCGGTCTAGGAGCCAGCCAGGATTGAAGTTCAGGTGAATATAACTTATTTTAGCTCCCTAGACAAAACAAGCACTTAACCCTTGCAGTGCGGGGGTAGGCCACTGCAAGGGTTGAGATTTTATTTACTTGGAGTTGTTCTTTAAATATCAGTTTTGTTTAGTATCAAGTATTGCCAGTTGCTTGTTGCAGAGGCACTTTTACCTGTAAAGACAATGCAAAGAAACAGTATACAATAGTAGGTAAGCTGGGTACACATGGATAGGTTTTCTTACTTCAGCATACGAGGCAAAACTAAAACAATTTGATGGATCCCTCCATCCACACTAATAGCATGGATAGACGAATTTGCCACTATGCCCTTAGTATTCTGACAGTGGCTGCCATCAGAATACCCAAACAGTGCTTGCAGCTGATTGACTGTTACAATTGACATTTGTTGAGGAAATAGGGCTACACACGAATTGAATTTCATTTGATTCCTACTGAATCCAGCTTTTAACTATAAGCCAGGGCTGTCTGACTGGTAGCCCATGAAGCTTTCTTTACAGCCCCTAAGGCCTCAGCTAGACACTGCCCAATAAAGAGCATGCACTGCATTCCAGCACCCAAACAGAGTGATCTACTCCACTCAACATGAACAGTGTAGTTCTGACTCACAGGGAGGAAGAAAACTGCGTATGAGTATGTGTGAACACCAATGATAGAGGGTTTTATTTATTTTTGCTCCCACAAAACATACTAAGGAAAGGGGGTTATGTATTGCTGCTACTACCTCCAATAAAGGGGTGGGGGGTAGTTTTGGCTGCCATTGAACACCAATGAAGAGGGAGCATTTATCGCTGACAATATCGCCAAATGGGGGTAGTGGGGTGCTTATTTTTGCTGCCACTGTCACCAAGGAAGAGGGGAGTATTTTATTGCAGTGGTATCCCTGTTATATGCATGTCTCTTCCTGGTTTAATTAGAATACAAATGGCCATCTTTTGATATTTGTGAAAAGTTATAGAAAAAGAAAGAAAAAAATGAAATGAGGTGAATTTAAATGTGGCCCACCATTCGGCTATAAATATAAATAAGGGCCCATTCAGACCACTGTTCTGTGACAATGCACGTTACCTACATTAGTAAGCTGTAGTGCCATTCATCATGTATGTCACTCTAATGCACCTTCACCTTAATGCATGCGTGTTGAAGTGCATGGCAATGTGCACAATGTACTGAAAATTACTTAATGGCATTACTATGTCAACTCTTATTTGGGTTTTTAGTGATATATTTGAAATAAATGAGCAATGCTAAGTTAACACTGAATGTAATTTTCATTTTGAAGAGTGTGAAGAATATATCCCATTCAGTAAAGGGAGACGAAAACCTGAAAGGTTAAGAACAACGGGTGTGTCAGTTATTGTCTTTCCTGTGACGAATGTCTCCAGAAGTCAAGATTTAGACACACGTGAACATAGCAGTCATGTTTAATGCATAGCAATTATTTCTTCCTCGTCCTATATTTTGTCCAACACCTATATATAATTATAAATATAATTCAAGTGAGTCACTGTTAATCTCAACATTTTCCAGTGGTGAAATCAAAACAATCAAAGAATGACTACATACAACATATAAAACACACCACAACACACAGAACTTTGGTATATGAAAGATTTGCTCCTTTAATAGCCACAGGTTAATGCTGCAGAGCACTGGTTAGAGCATAAGATTTATTGCATGACAAAAGATTGCTGAAAAATATTTAATTAAAAGGTAAAAATACCGTCCATGTTTAATAAGATCCCTGTCTAATGAATGGCAGGTAACATACCAATGGGATGATCCAGCTGTATGGAAAATAATGACTTCCTTTTTCTGAAGTAAAGCCTCTGAGGCTGGCCATACACTGCAATATTTTTCTCGTTCAACCCGCGGGCTGAACGAACAAATAAAATCCAGCCAATTCCTACACTACCAGCGTGTCAAAGAATCTGACAGTGGCCACTGTCAGAATACCCCTACAGAGCCGAGGTCTCATTGGCTGCCAGCTCCGATTGTACAAAGATTTTTCGCCTGGCTCCTTCGATCAGCTGATTGAGGTATTCCTACCGAAAGGGTGCCGACAGCACCACACACTGTGCGTATTTAGTCCAGTTCCTCAAAAAACAGAAATTCCCACAGTGTACGGGCACCCGAAGAGTGCAAATTCCATAGTGATAATGGTTTCCAAATTATTTCATTTTATAGCTGTTTGAATGTTTGTATGCTTTGCCATGTCTAGTGAAAGGTGGATCATCTACAAAAATCGTCAATTTGTCCACGTAAAGCCAATTTCAGACATGTTTAACACAAAGCGTACTACCTTTTTTTTTCTGGTGGGAGGATATACTCACCACATATTAGAAGGGTGAGTCACTGACATCTATCATAACTGCCACTTGTCTGTGATCATACACAGCATTAGGACCCGTTTCACTCGTAAAATGAGATCGGTCTTTGGCCTTATCGGCATTGCCACAGATTGCAGTACACAGTCAAGGAGAAGTGTATTTCTGTACCCTGGTCTCACATGTGTCCAAGTGGTTTTGTGTGTACAGGGACAGATGAGTGCCCTGGATGAAAACTGTCTGCTCATTCATCCCTGTACACATGCAACTGCTCCGATGTTCGCATAGCGATGGCGTCTGTCATTTATTTGTACAAGCTGCTGGCCATGGCTGTATGCAAACATGTGTGACTGCTAGTCACAGAAATGCGCTCCTTCTTTACGGTGTGCAGCCCTCTGCGGCCATGTGAATAAGGCCTTAGGAGTTCATTGGCAGGTGCGTTGCATCTGCAGTTACCTCCACCTGACCTGCAGTTAACCTGATGCTGATCTACATCAACCAGCTTCAAGCTGCTTTTGCATTCCCATTGACTTGTATAGAGAAAGAAGCAGTTCCGACATAAACAAAAAGCCCTTACATTGGCTAAAAGCACCAAATGCAGCTCATGCTTTGTCTATGGCGGGTTCAGAGAACACAATAGAACACAATGCTGTAATGTGCAGTAATGTGTTCCAACATCTATTATTGCAAACATCAATGATGTTTGACTATCACAAAGTAGCCCTGGCATCAAAATGATGGCAGCAGACCATTGAAAAGATGTGAATGCTTTTGTGGCACTCAATATACAGGTGACCTAAAAATATTACCTTTTTCTTTGCATGTTATAAAGCAGAGACAGTGAATGTAGTCTCTGGTTTGCATAAAGCAATCTTAACAAAACTACTCTGCACTAAAGACCCTTTAACAGGAAGTCATTTGGAGATTTCAAAGTAGCTGAGCGCCATGGAAGGTACAGATAAATACTAGAAAAGGTTTTTTTTTAATTAATTGATAGAATAGGGAATAGGAAGGGTTAAAATCCCAGCCAGGGTTTTTTGTTTGTTTTTTGCCGTTTTTGTATCATTTCCCTTCACTTGTTGTCCCACAGTCATCAGCAAGTTAGAAAAAAAAATCCCCTAAAGTGGGGCTTTAGACAGTTATCCTCAATGGATCTCTCATCTTGGTCTGGAGACAATTTTAAAATCTTGGATTCCCCCCCTCGTTCTAGGTAACAATAGCCACCAGTACAAATAAAAGGGCAAAACTCCTGAAATTAACAAAAACTTGGCAGAGGATCCAACCCTGAAATCAGTCTCCTAACTAGCCTCAAGCGATCTCAATGCACAGAAACAAGCTTAAACAATAAAGCAAGAGGGCCAGGATGACAGCCGGGCAACAGACATTTTCTTTAACAGTTCCCCTTAAAGAAACTTTGCTTACCCGTACATTCACCAGCTTCTGCAGCCACCACACAGGGAAAGGAATTAAAAGGTCCCAGTAGAATACTAATATTTTGAATCAAAAACTAGGCTGCATTAAAAAAAAAAAAATATTTTAAAAGTACCTTTGTATTACCAACAAAGTCATAATTTGCAAACAAAAAAGCAGCTATGCCTGGGAACCTAGAGGGGGTATCAGGAAAGTGTCAAGGCACTTCCAGAGCCACTAGAACAAACTACAACTGCCATCATGCAATGGGAACTGTAGCTGTCTATGGGTGTCAATGTTACAAAACAGGCAGCCCATGGAAGGAGTGGGCACAGTGGGCACTGGTCTAACAAACAAGAAAGAAGGGCCATGGAGCTCCTAATCGGCAGGTTTCTATGAGAGAATTTACAATGGCTGCAGCATTGCATTTCACAATCAGATCTTATATGAGAAAAGAAAGAAATGTCATTTCTAAAAGCAGCAAAACGTTTAGCTATAAAGGTCGACCAATGGTTAAGAAAATGGGAGTGATCTCAGAAAGCACAATATTTTCCCCTACCTTCTAATACTGATCCTTTACAATACAAAATACCCGCCAATTACCCGCCATGTACGAGTCAGAGACTAAAACTGAAAGACTGACGTGTTCTATACAACGATGGATAATAATATGTTCACAATATATGAAGAAAATAAATCATTGAGGTTTACTTCCTGGATGTCACAGCTTAGAGAACACTTGATCAACTAAGCAGGAAACCAACAGTTCATGTTACAGTGTTACAGTGAAAGGAAAGTTACTACAATATTTCCTAACACGCACATACAGGTTATGCTCTGCGTTATAATAAATCTTCACAGTTGCCCCAAAATCGAATTCCCCCCAATTACAAGGTAAACAACTGCACATTATAAATCACAGGTACCAGCAGGAGAGAGGTCGGTACTAGCTTCACTGGTTAACCTGCAACTCTGTAATAGCAGTAAACATGTTTTCTAAATGAAATAGCATGTTAACAATGAAGAAGCCATTCCCTCATCTCCTTACCATGAGAAATATTGCAACAAACATGTTCTACAGCTTGGTCTGAATCATTGCCTCCCACGGCTAAGATATTTTTGGGTCTACATAGAAGTACAAGAATAGAGAAGGCACAGAAGGTGCTCATAAAATATACTTTGATGCCAAGGACAGATGTTGAACCCTAAGGCCTGGATCACACTGAGGCGTTTTTGAGCAGTTCGAAAAGCGCTTTTAAATGCCCAGCACAAGAAACCCCATGATTTTGGCCAATGTTCACACCTGAGCAGAAAAATGCCAGCAGGAAAACGCCAAACACCCGAAAAGGTACATTAGCTTTTTTGGGCAATTAAAAGCGTTTTTGCACGTTTAAACGTGCGTTTATCCATTGCCTGCAATGTTTCATAAGCTGCCAGTCAAAACGCACGTATTTGCGTACAAGCGCACATCAAAATGTGCACAATGTACATTCTTTTCAGGTGGTGGGGGTCCTCTCCGCACACCTTACAGCAGTCCTGACCAAATAAGAACGGTGGTGCTCGCAATGACTATCACGGATGGCACCGTGCAAAATACGAAGTAAAAGAAACAGGTCACCAGCACTCGTTTAGAATAAATGTCCTTTTTTAATGGACAATTGTGTCACTACAATCAACAGAGCCGACGTTTCGGGGCCGCACAGGGTCCCTTCTTCAAGGTAGTAAAATTGTGACCATTTTATTCTAAACGAGTGCTGGTGACCCGTTTCTTTTACTTCACAATGTACATACAACGCCCAACACGGCCTAGAGGCCACCACCTAAAAGTTGGAGGAAAGATTTATCTACAAAGGGCATAGGGGCTTCTTTTCAGTTAGATCGGTTACATTTTGGAACACTCTGCCACAAGCAGTGGTATCAGCAGAGAGTATTGATTAGTTCAAAAATCAATTAGATACCGTCCTAAGAACCGTAACATACAGGTACACTTAATTACTAGACCACACAGGGACACGCACAACTCACACACAGACACACAGAGGTTAAACTTGATGGAACCGTGTCTTTTTTCGACCTCAAATACTATGTAACACGCAAATAACCGCACACTGAACACGCACGTACAAACGGTGCTGCCTAGGTGTGAACCTGGCCTCAAGTGGAACTCCATTCCCAAAGGAATGACGATACATAACAGACTCCACCCTAAAACTACTTCCTGTTCCCGAGCACACCCCGATGCATTGAACCTCATAGCTGTATATCTGCAGTGTGACACCATCTAAGGTGCTGCTCCTAGGGATGGTAGTCTCAGGAGGTTTCAAGTGAATTTCTACTATTGCAGCCAGATTGGGATAACACCTATTTTATATTTGTTAAATCTAGTCATTCACATCACAATATTTAGCAAAAATGCTTCTTCCAGTTTAAATAGCTTTTACTTGTTAAAACTCTACTTTTCTTCTTCTGTGTAATATTAGGGGGGGCTGTGAGGGATGTGTTAACCCCACCTGTACTATGCTGGCTGATTTCATTATGATTTGTAAAGTGAATTTGAACACTGCCCATCCTAACAAAGAGTTAAAGGATTATAACCCCGACGTTTGCCTGCTGCAGCAAAACATCTCAAAGATAATTAGTATGCTGTGCGAGTAGTAACACAAACGCATAGAGGGTTTCTTTTTTTTTTAAATCTGACTGCAAAAGCGGAAACGCACTTTAAAGTTAAATTTGGCGATATCACTACTGTATTGCTTACTTTTCCCTTTTGCTGGAAAGAAAACTGCCCCAGAGGACCTGCAGACTAGACTCTACCAGTTTCATTTCTTATATCATCAGCCTCATGCCTCTATCAAGATGGCTGCCTACACACAGACACAGGGCTACACAAGGCACGGCAAGTCAGTAAATGGAGAAAATTTAAACAAATCAATTGCGGAGAGGCAACAGGCAATACTGGTGATTAACCCTTTACAACAGGGGTGCCCATTAGGTCGATCGAGATCTACCACTCAAATCGCAAAGCGATCCCTAGTAGATCGCAATGTCCTGTCCTCCTGCCATGGGGCTTCTCTGGATCCTTGCTGCCCTCCCCCATCTGTATGCAGCAGGGAAAGTGCTTTCCTCACTTCTCCTCAGATCCCTGCCTCTGCCTGTGAGATCCAGAGGCCCTCATCTGGAGAGGTCAGTCATCTGGAGAGAAGAAGCTGATGAAGCAGATCTCTGCTTTATCAGCTTCTTTTGGGGTCCATAGGTGATATTAGGGGTCCTAGAGACCCCTAATATCTCCATAAAGAGGACCTGTCAGTGTGCCTTTGCTATTATATAGGGGGTTGTTATCCCCCTATATAATAGCAATAACAATAAGTGCAAAAAATATATATATAAATAAAAAAAAAGAAAAGTAACACATAAAAAAATAAAATAAAATAAAAGCCACATATAAAAAAAGGGGAAAAAACCCCCCCAAAATGTTTAACTCCCCCACCCCCACGTTTACGCGCCTATAAACGTAAATACGCGTCCGGTGCCCCAGCGCGCAAAAATTACAATTGCGCTACACATGTTACATATCGCCGCGAACGTCGCAGTGAGAGCAATCATTTTAGGGCCATCAATCACTGATAACACTAAACTGATGAGCGGTAACAGCTTTTAAAGCGTCGCCTAGGGCCAATTTTGGGTATTATCGTTTTTTGAGGTTTCGCGCGCGCACGCAATTTTAAGGCTTGACATGTTTAGTGTCTTTTTACCCGACGTGACCCCGTCTTTTATATTTTACCAAAAAATTGGGTAATAATAAATGTTTTATCATTTAATATAGGGGAAACTGTTTTTTTTTTTAAATTTCGGTAATTTTTCCTTAATATAGTAAAAAAATAAAACCCCCAGTGGTGAATAAATACCACCAAAAGAAAGCTCTATCTGTCCCCAAAAAAGGGTATAAAATTCATTTCAGTACAGCGCTGCATGACGGAATAAATGTCAGTTAAAGTAGCGCAGCGCTGAATACTGAAAAATGGCCTGGATGGGAAGGGGGTTTAACACCGCGGATGTCAACTGGTTAAAAAAACGCGCGACAGACGCGCATATTACAATACGCATAGGTGTGAATGGGGCCTCAGTGTCACTTTAAAGTCCTCCTGTCAAAAGACTGACTCCACTCCCTTCCATTCAGGTAAAAATCTTTTCAGTTCTAGAAAGCAGCATCTGCAAGTGGCTTAAGGGAAATGAAAATATCAGTACAATTTCTACAAGGCTAAAAAAAACTGCTGAAGAGCTTGCTTTGTATGTACCGGTTTACAAACAAATAGTTGACTCATTTAAATATACATTAGACAAAAAGGTCTGATATTGTATTGTAAACTAGGGGTTGTGGACTGATATACAAGACAAGATGTGTGAAGCAAAACTGAACGGTTACATTGTGCAGCACAACGATCACAGCGTTTGATTACATCCAGGCTCACACGATACAAAAACAACAAAGCTGTATGGTCTACTTATAAAAGGAAAAAACAAACACCCCTCCTCCTGATTTTAAAAGGGAACTATGAGGTGACTGATTTTCACTCAACCTCATAGTTCGAGCCGACGTGTGACAATGAAACTGTCACACCACGCCGGCTCAATAGATCGGGAAGTGAGCGAACACAACGTCGCTCGCTCACTTCTCGATCCTGTCACTGCAGAGAGCTGTGACTGTCACTCACGGCTCCCTGCAGGGATTCCTCCGGCTCCGATCCTCCAGAGCTGACTGGCGGAACGGACTTGGGAGCTGGCGGGTACAGCTGGCTCTACCTCTAGATAGGCAGATCCCGCTGTCTCTCACGCAGCTGGGTGTAATGTCGGGATCCGTCCTGGCTGCGGCGGTCTCAGTATACCGTGAGCTGTACCTTATACTGAGCTTTGGGTCACGGGAGGACTCTAGTATATGTCCTCCCATGATCCTTAGAACTATGGGGGAAAACACTGGCCCCATAGTTCTCCTTTAAACTGTATGCATGCAAAAACCTTCAGCTTCTAAACTGGGGAAGGTTTGCAGTTTTCAGACACAACCCTAATGTCTTTATGAAAACGGTTTAGTAAGGACAAATTTAAAAGTGCCCATAATCTCCAATAATCACCAATAACACCATATACACAGAGAATGGGAAATAATGAAAAATGCTCTTTGCCAATAATTTAGCTGGGTAAAGACAATAAATAATATTCAATGTTCATCCTGTGATATTAAACTGGAAAAAAGTGCTCCAAAAAGGGACTACTAATCAGTTTACAATTTGCAGTGTGAGTAGCTAGTCCCAGCACCCTGGGTGACCTCGTGTTGGCTGCTAGGACCCAATGGGGATCTCACTTTCAAGGTCACAACAGGTTTGGGGGCAAGAATCCCTCAGACCTGTCAGACCTTTTATCTAAGAATCCACAATCTCTGTGAGGTAAGTGGACTAAAATGAAGTATGATAAATCCTTCTTAGGCCTTATTCACACACAACGCGAGCAAATTGGATATTGCGTATATGCGTGCACTATTTGCATTCCCAGAACTGTGCGCACATATGTACACGTAAAAACGCAAAAATACGCTGCCCGGTCACAGCTCGGTTCCATTCTGTTTTTGCGCATGTTTACGCTACGCAAATATGCGGCTCCATACGCAGCTATGTGTATGGAGCCATCTATTTGCATATGGTACAATACGCACATACATGCACGGCAGTGTGAATGAGGCCTTAAGGTAATATTGTCACAAAGGCAAGTGGGGACACTTTCCTTATGCAAAAAGTATGCATTAAAGAAGAAGAACTCCAGGGAAATAAAATCTTAACCTTTGCATTAGGACTGCCCAGGCGCTGCAAGGGTTACGTGCTCATTTGGTCTATGGAGCTAAAATAACAGTTCTACTCTATTCACCTGAACCACAATCCGGGCTAGCTGCTAGACAGGTCCCCTTCAGTCTGTCTCCTATTCTTTAACTGCATTGATGCTGTTCATAAATAGTGACAGGGATAATGTGGTGGAAACGCATCAGAACAATATGATACATCAGGAAGCCAAAGCTAGCCCTAAAAGCCAAAACACATCAGGAAGCCAAACAAGGTTGGCTTCCAACCAAATGGCCTTATTAAAAAAAAAAAAAAAACTATACACAGGCCATTTCCAGTCAGTAGAATTGAACGTGAAGGAAAGAATTGCATATAAGCCTTCTGCACGATTACATTTTCAGCCCGAACTATGCCTATAGGAGCATCGTAACCAAAGTAGCATAGAGAAAAAAAAAATGACAGTCACCCACTCTGTATTTCTGGGCAACAATCATATCTATGGGGACAGGCAGACACCCACTGGCCTACAACTTTATGGGATAAGGTGGGAGGGAAAAATCAATCAGATAAGTAAAAAAAGACGTGCTGACGGTTACTGTGCTCCCACAACATATGGTAACCTCCTCTGCTGCGCACTGAAATAAAAATGCAAGAATGGCAGAGCGAATACAAATTTAGGGAGTACATGCAAACCAAGCACCCCATTACCAACTACAGTAAAAACTTTGTTATCCGCCACCCACAGGGATCAGTAAGTGCCGAATAACTGTAGTTTCTGTTTGCTTGAGAGTTAATTGAAAGCTCTCTCAGGTCTGCTCTGTGGGAGTTGCAATTTGAAATAGCCAATAGCAGATTGGCTATTAAAACCCCACCCACCAAGCAGAGGAGCTGCGCAGAGAAAGTTCTCTCTCAGGTCCTCTCCTCGGCTCACTGGGTGGGTGCAATAGCCAGCATGCTATTGCAATAGCCAATGGCAGACTGACTATTGAAACGCCACCCACCAAGCAATAGAGCGGCGCTGAGAGAGAAATTCCTCTCTCTGGTTCGCTCCTCTGCGAGGTTGGTGGGGTTTCAATAGCCAGCCTGCTATTGGTTATATATGAGAAGGAGGATATATGCGCTTTTTTGCTGGTTGCTTGGGTGAATGCCGGATAATGGGGAGTTTACTGTATTCCTGTTCACGTTGTTAGAGATGGAAGAGGGTGAAGATCAGAGGGGCTGAGAGACACAATGCTTGTGTTTAATCATGTGGGAAACAAGAATCAAGGGAGGTTTTTAAGTTGGTACACCAGACTGGTCAGAACAGAGGCTGGATGTTTGACTCATCGACCGCTACAAACTGTAGTGTTAGGCATTTCTACATTGCTTTACAACGATCTTCCAGGTCCTGGTACTGGACTGTGTGGAGTTTTCCCTCTGCTCTGAAAATAAAAGGGATCGCAGTATTGGCAGCAGCCAGAGTACGCCTTGTATTTATTGATGAAAAATACAATGAGGGACATTTATCAAAACTGGAGCAGATTTGCATGGCAACCAATCAGCTTCTCTGTCTCATTTTCAAATCTCACCTGAGCAAACTGCAGAGAGATGCTGATTGGTTACTATGGGCAACCTTTCCAGATTCTTTCTACTCCAGTTTTGATAAATTCCCCCCAATGAATCCTACAAAGTAACTCAAATTATTGCAATAAAAAAACATTTTTACACAACTTTGAAATGTAAATTGCATACAAGTTTTTTCTCAAATACTGACATATGGAAATTAGCCCAATGTTTTATTGTGCATGAACACAAGCTGTTAACACGTGTAGCTTTTCACTAGAAAAGATCTTCCTAATAAGAGGCAGTGAAGCGTCAATTAACACAGCTGTCCCCATAGACTATCATGTTCCATGCACGTACTGGTAGCCATTGTGACATAAAATGCCACATACCCAAAAATAACGTTTATACAGTTTAAATTAATAGAGCTAAAGGGAGGCCCGGCGTGCACATCACATGCATCTGGCAAGAACTGGCTGTAAGGTTGTTTCTAAGGAAACCATGTCAGACCCAAGTCATTGGCATACAAACCTGTGTATGCATATACATATTATCTTGATCCAAATTCAAGTGTATCATTCACTTTGCTAAAGCACATCCCCAGCCAAAACCTCTCTTTTTTTTTATAGCATGGGAAAATGTTGAAACCCCTGTAAGGTTTCTATTGTTGTCTGTGTCCCCACAGACCACATTCGCTAAATGTCCTGTTGACCATTGCCACAGACCATCAGTTAATCAACTATTGTCAACAGAGCCAGGCCCGAAACATGTTTGGCCGAGCAGTAGTCACACAATGGACGGTGAAAGCTGCAGTTGGGAGATTCATCCATCCATGATGTTTAGTGTTGATGGAGAAATGGATGAGAAAAGATGATGTAAAAGTTTACCTTTAACGCCATGTTTCATCCATAATTTAGGGTGTAACATGGTCACATAAACAAGCCCCCCACCCCCCAAACTGCCCCACCCTAGCAGAATCCTGTATACATTTAAATTCAGCATGGCTCTGCCCACACAGCCATGCCAATCCTTCACAGATCCTTTTGACAGGATCCTTGAATGGAGAAACTACAAGTCCAGTCCACCACCGCAGCAGAGGGAGGTGTAGTTCTTAATGGAATACAAGTGTTGTGTCATCATGGCACTTCTAGTCCATTCATTCTCCCACCACTCCCTGCAACTGAAGGTCCATATAACTGGAGGAATAATCTGTAGGAGCTAGAGCCATGTACACACAAACCACTAATGGCTGCAATGCTTTACTGGCACCAAAAAAAAAAAAATGCAGATTTTTCTCTTTTATGATTGTGTGCATTTATTCTTTTTTTTTTTTTCAAGTGGACTTTGCCTTTAACCTCTTGCCGTCCGCCCGTAGTAGAAAAACGGACGGACGGCACTGCAGCATTGGCGGGTTGCCGTCGCCAGATGGCATTTTTTTTCTGCTCGCACGCACGGGCAGATTTTTTTTTTTTTTAATTTTGGTAATTTTTCCTTAATATAGTAAAAAAATAAAACCCCCAGTGGTGAATAAATACCACCAAAAGAAAGCTCTATCTGTCCCCAAAAAAGGGTATAAAATTCATTTCAGTACAGCGCTGCATGACGGAATAAATGTCAGTCAAAGTACCGCAGCGCTGAATACTGAAAAATGGCCTGGATGGGAAGGGGGTTTAACACCGCGGATGTCAACTGGTTAAGCAAGGTCAAAACTGCAGCAACAGATTTATTTATTTTTCCAGTAAAAGGCGGCGGACAGAATTACTTTTAGCTTTATAAGGGATAGTTCACGTCAGAACTGTGTACGTCTGCCCAGCTGTATTGCGATGGGTTTTGCCGCAATTGAGGCATTTTTAGTTGTTTTTTTTGCTTAAAATTGTTTTTCTGGTGCGTTCCCACACATTTGCATGCATTCACATGGGTTTAAGCGTTCCATCACAATCAAATGCAGCTAAGCAATATTTTTTTTTCTGGCTGCATCATAACAGACTGCACTGGTGTGAACAGAGCACAAGAAATCCTATAGGAAAGCATTGAGATGCGTTTTTGATGCAGCTGCAAAATGGAATGGACCGCATCAATACTGCATCTGGTGTGAACTAGCCCTCACTGTCCATGAATTAACTGCAGATTCTCCCTCACTTTGGGGAAACTGTGGTCACCAAGACAGGAATTTAAGCAATTCTTCTCTATCCAAAACAAAATGTAAAAAAAAAAAAAAAACTTTGCTGCGCTTACATTTAAAGAAACCCATTTGGATATACTTTCTGCCCAGGTTCACACCTGGGAGGCACCGTTTCTGTGCATTAGTAGCAAGCAGTTATTTGTGCGTTTCTGCACATTTCTACAAAATCCAGTGTACCCATCGCACTCCTGACCGAATAATACCCTTAGAGTCGGGTGGGTGCCAAAGTGACTGCAGATGCCTCTGCAATCCAAGATATGTATATGTATAATTATGTGATGGCAATCGAGTCAATAAACCGTTTTTTACTTGAAATTCTAACGCTATATGATGCGATAGCAATCGAGTCAATAAACCGTTTTTGACTTGAAATTCTATTGGAGTGCGAGTGACTTTATACATATACTGTGCACATTTGTATGCGCGTACATGAAGACGCGCGTTTTGATTGGCAGCTCAAACCATTGTGGGCAATGGAAGAACGCGCGTATAAAATGTGCAACATGCTTCTGTTGCAAGTTTCTGGGCATTTCCAATTAAGTATATGGGGAGGAAAAAATATTAACTGCTCAAAGAGGCTCCTGTATCTTTTCAGGCATTTTCCTGCTCAGGTGTGAACCAGGGGCATTAAAAATCATGGGATTTCTTGTGTAAGGCTGGGCACACACCTTACAACCATCGCAAGACTTGTCTTGCGATGGTTGTAAGGTACTTAAAGAAACGTACGATCTGCCTATCTTGGACAGGCAGATCTTACTTGCAATGATCGCAAGCCGCACCCTGCCTGAGGGGCGGGTTTCCGATGACCGCAATGCCGAACGGGCAGTGTGCGCTTGCGCAGACCGGCCCGTCCGGCTTTTATCGTACGAACATGCTACACACCCGCCGAACATCGTACGATGCTTGGCAGGTTTTCCAACATGTGCGTACAGTAGTAGAGTTCGCACGGCTTCCACACACCTTACGATAATCGTACGATCGCAGGATTTCCCGCGATTATCGTACAATTATCGCAAGGTGTATGGGGACCTTAAAGCTGGCCACAGACCTTACAAGACTTTAGTCTTGCGATGGTTGTAAGGTAATTTTAAAAAACGTACCCTCTGCCCATCTTGGACAGGCAGATCGTGCTTCCGATGACCACAATGCTGAACGGGCAGTGTGCGCTTACACACACCGGCCCGTGCGGCATTTATCTTACGAACATGCCACACACCCGCCGACAATCGTACAATTCTCGGCAGGCTTTCGAACATGTTCCTAAGATAAAAGTTGTGGGACCGGGAAACGGTTGCACGCCTTCCACACACCCTGCGATAATCGTACGATCGCGGGATTTACCGCGATTATCGCAAGGTGTGTGGGCACCTTTAGGCAGTTAAGTGCTTTTCAAACTGCTCAAAAACTTCTCTGTGTGAACCAGGGTTAAAAAAAACAAAACATTTGGATATATTTTAAGTCCTACAAAAAAAACTCAATTTTTCATGTCACCTTACTGAAGCGAAGCTCCCTATCAATAGTACAACAGGAAAATAGCATGTCTTCACTTTGCCAGCAACAAAGGCCTACACTGGAAACTAAGCAGGAAAGGTAAACAGATAAGGTTGCAGTACAATTGAGAAAAAAAAAACCACACCCACACTTGCTGAACTGCTTTTGGCAAGGACCTGTTTCAAGGTAAAAGGCGGAAGCTACTTTTGCTGTAAATTCTTAAGTGGGAACGCCACAATTTTTTCATCACATCAGAAATAGAAATAACTGAGTTTACAAAACTTCTCAGAGAAGACATTTGATTAAAAAAAAAGGGTCTTCAGAAATGATTTCCTTAGGAATGCATTTATCTTCAATGTTTATAAGTTATTTTTAAAAAGAAATCTACCTTGCAGAGCTAGTAAACTACAGTGCATGTATACCCTTACAATGAATAAGTTCCTTGGACTGTTAAATATACAGTAGGAAAGGTTTTTGTTTACATGTGTGATAAGTGCAAAGTTACAGAAAACGTGGGAGCGGATAACTTTATGTACTCGGATCAGTTACATTGTTTCCAGCTATCCCTGTGGACTAAAAAACATGCCCCCCCATATTATGGAGAAGAGGAGGAGAGTGTTTTGCTCTGTAGTACTTTCTTAAGCCGGGTATACACACTTCGAATTTTGGTTGTTTTTTTTTATGAGCTGGCTGAAATTCGCACGGTGGGTGACGCTGTTGGCACCTTTCCGACCTGCATCGCTCGATCAGCTGATCAAAGGAGCCGGTCGGAAAATCTTCAAACAGAGCGGGGAGCCAAAGAGCTGCCAGCTGTTTGGTGGGTATTCTGACAGCGACCACTGCAGAT
>NW_017306293.1:3310518-3331969 GCF_000935625.1 Nanorana parkeri | reverse complement strand
ACAACAAATCACAGAGACTTGGGAGGCTTCCCAGGAGGGTGAAAGAGGATCCTACTGTTACCCTTGACCTTTTGGCCCGAGCAGTGCTTGACAGTGGGCTCCAATTCTTATTCAAAAAGCAGCTACCCAGATAGGTCCGTTACATAAACATAACTTACAGGATGAATACCCCAACCAGGTTTTGAGCCACAAGGCTCAGCAGGAGGAATTGATATGTGCTGAAGATTTTCAGAAAGGTCAGCAATGAAAACCTGTTCCCTAGGAGTCCCGGGTACTAAATGAGACACTAGGCCAGAATTCTTCACTCCTGGCTGAGGTAGACTTCCTGTCCACAAGTCCTTCAGAATGCCCATATACTCAAAAGTGAAGTTTTACAGTCTTATAGAGCTTAGAAAGGGAAGCATCCAGGCAGGGCACTTACTCCAGAGCTGGATCTTTATCAAAAGTAAACCAATGTTTCAGGCTGATAGAAGAAAATTGGAGTTACGTACCTGGTAACTCTGTTTCTAGGAACCTTCCAGGACAGCATTAGAGAGATAGGCTCCTCCCACCGGAAACAGGAAACACATCACCCACACCTAGAATAAAAAGAGTACCAGCCTAGCACACCTCAGTTAAAACATAAGAACCGAAGGATACCACATCACTAACTCCGTCTCATGGAAGATGTACACATACAGAATTTATACATATGTATATATGTACTTCAATCTCACAAAGTATGGCATCTCGCAGCAAGCCACAAAGTACGGCATCTCGCAGCAAGCCACAAAGTACGGCATCTCGCAGCAAGCCACACCATTAATCGGGTGGGAATCCCTGCTGTCCTGGAAGGTTCCTAGAAACAGAGTTACCAGGTACTTGTCCACCCCATTTCTCATGCCCCCAACCCTGAGAAAATAACCGGTAAAAGGAGTGGGGAACTCCCCCTCTCTTACCTTAGAGCTGCCGGCACCAAGATCCCCCAGATCAATTGATGCCATCATGGTATTAGAGTCTCCAGCTGAGCCCCCTGGCCCCTCCGACTCCAGCTCTTGTGCCCCACCATTGATGCCCCCCCTTGCGTGTGTGGGCACCGCAAGGGCCTTGCGACTCACTGTTTCCACTGTGTTGGCCATCTGTAGCGTGGCCGAGCGTTAACTGAGGCTTGGAGACGCCGGATCATATGACCCTCGCACCCGGAAGTGACGTCAGACGCCCGCGGCGAGTTCCCTGCTCGCTAGCACGTTGGCCTAGGAAAAAAATAACAAACGTTACGATGTCCTGCTCGGCCGGAGGAAACACAAAATAACTGAGGTGTGCTAGGCTGGTACTCTTTTTATTCTAGGTGTGGGTGATGTGTTTCCTGTTTCCGGTGGGAGGAGCCTCTCTCTCTAATGCTGTCCTGGAAGGTGACTAGAGAAAAAGGCCTTTTTTTCTCAGGATCAGTCCACTGCTTGCGAATGGAACAAGACAACACTTTGTGCACCGGAAAAACTCTGCTCTTTTTCTTCTGTACACCCTGATACCGCTAATCGTGCTTAGACAACGTAACCTTCTCCTTATGAATATCTAAGGTACCATAGATGGCCCCGAGTAGGTTATCAGCACCCTCTAGATAGCTTGAATCTGGAAATGCTGAACGGAGCGTTGTCACGCCATTCTGAAAAGGACCAGGGTCACTAATCCCTCTGCATTATCCATCTTAAGCAAAATTTCCCGTACAACTGACAACACATGAGATGGGGACCAAAAAGGAGAACTATGGGGTTAGGGCTTTCCCCATGGTTCTCCTAAGGGTAACAGGAGGACACAAACTAGCGTCCTCCCGTTACCCAAAGCTCAGTATACTGAGACGCCGCAGCTCGCGGTATACTGAGACACCGCAGCCGGAACAGATCACGACAATTATGTCTGGATCCACCCAGCTGCGTGAGTGACAGCTGGCTCTGCCTACCTAGAGGCAGAGCTAGCTGTACCCGCCCCCTCCCCTGTCAGTCAGCGCTGGAGGATCGAACAGGGGAGGGGGGAATAGAGTCCCTTCCCCTTCACCTCTCTGCCGGCACAGGATCGAGAAGTGAGCAAGCGCTGGTATTTGTTCGCTCCCTTCCCGATCTACTGAGCCGACCTGTGACAGTTTCATTGTCACAGGTCGGCTCAGATTATGAGGCTGTGTGAAAATCACTCACCTCATAATTATCCTTTAAGGTGCCCATACACCTTGCGATTATCGTTCGATTTCCGAACGAGATCAGGTTTTCGTATGATAAATCGGCCAGTTGATGGGAAGTGATCGAACAGTATTAAGGCTGTGACAAACTAAACGCGGAGCGGGCTGCCTTCACGTGCAGTGTGTCATGTAATTTTCTCTCCGGAACTTCAGCTTGCGAGAGCTCGCATAGCTGAACGTGCCGAGATAAATATTTTCATCTTCAGCCAATCGGATTGCACATATAAACCCCGCGCGTCACGATGCGAAGTCCAGCCGGTTGTTACGCGCGAGCCGATTGGCTTAAGGTGCCGTCATTCATCTGCCTGCACTCGGCTCACACACTGCTCCATGCCTGACAGCTTTGCTTCGCTCTGCATGGTTTTGTGTGCAGTGTGTCACGGGCTTAACTGTACAACTGGCCAAATTTCCTTAGGTCTGGCTGGAAAACTTTTTTTGAATCGTAAGAAAATCGATGGATTAGTGCCACTTTCAAACAGGGGGGAGAAAAAAAAATTGCAACATGGACAATGTGCATGGGCGAACGAAAATCCATTCTGTCGATCGACGAAATTTGGTCAGTTAGTATTGCTATCGAATGATAATTGAAATCCACATTGGTCTGTGCATGACGTGGTATTTGTGCAGAAAAACATGTAACGATAACCGCAAGGTGTATGACCAGCCTTAGGCACAGAGGCAGATCTCATGTCGGCAAAACGGGACCTGAAAGATTTGAAGGTGGACACGAATTCCTCCTTAACAGACGAGAGGAAGTTGCTGTAGACATTAGCAGATTCCTCTTTAAGTGCATTAGTAAAGTACGATTGGCAGAGGCCTATGCCCTGGTGCCTTTCAACTTGAAGTCACATACAGCACATTTCCTTTTTGGGGATGTTCACTCTAGACTTCTCAAAGGCCTTGGTCTGAAAGGAAATCAGCAAAGCAGTGGAATATGACATGCCTCCAACTCCTTCGAAGACACACATGGGGAGAGGCCAACAGTGCCCCGCCACAAAAGCCCAACACCAAGGGGTCCCAGGTGACAAATATAGGCAGCGCAACCAAGGAAACAAAATACAGGTACATCAAGCATTGGCAACATACTCTGGCTCTCCTCTTCCTCCTGCTTTTAAAATAAGGCTACAGACCAAAGCCTTCAGCAACTGGAATGATGCAAGCCAACCTGAAAGTGATGTCTGGCGTCAAACAGGAATGGATAAAGCTGCGATAACCCCCCCCCCATGGCACATTTGCAGGCTATTGCACATGCCCCAGCTGTCACACACTGCAGGGAGGTAGAATGACTGGAAACACCACAACCACATCATAGCCACCTATGCATGGAAGTCCCTGTTAAGGAAGAGAGTCTCCTCTAGACAAGGCCTCCACTAGGCACTGAAGAAAGTAGTGAGACCATGCCACACACAGCAGGCAATACAAAAACTGAGGAGAGAGTAAAAAGATCCTCTTTTAAACATTTGACCATGCAAAAGGTTTTATGTACTTGGAGGAGCCTCTGTCTCCTATGCAGTCCTGGAAAACAACTATGGGATTAAAACTTTTACTAGAACGATATATCCACAATGCAGTCGCATCAAATTAAAAAATGGCTAAAGTTAAGGTGCCCATACACCTTATGATTATCGGACGATTTTCGCATGCGATCGACTTTTCGGCCAATAATCGTATGTGTGCATTGCAGTCTCCAACCGACAGTACTGTACAATCGGACGACTTTTGACGGTCAAGCATGTTTGAAAACTTTGCTAGATCGTACGATTGTCGTAAGGTTGCTGGCGTTTCCGTCCGTCAAAAGTCGTAGTATCTACACTGCGCTAACAAAAATACTGCAAATCAATTACCGCATTTCGTCCAGGTGCTTTTCGTTAATTACGGCTAAATTAATCTTGCGATCGGGGCAGGATGGGGCTGCCGTACGAAAATCGTACGACTATTCGATTGGACGAAAAGTTTTGTCCGATAATCGTAAGGTGTATGAGCACCTATAGACTCTCATCTAGGCCTCTACAATGAAAAGTAGTATTATTTGGCAATTTTCCAAACATTGGCAGATCACC
Organism: Nanorana parkeri; assembly: GCF_000935625.1. NCBI lineage: Eukaryota > Metazoa > Chordata > Amphibia > Anura > Dicroglossidae > Nanorana > Nanorana parkeri. The sequence goes on along the minus strand of NW_017306293.1, from coordinate 3,327,700 downwards.
AGACACCGCAGTCTATTCCTGCGCATTCAATCATTTTTTATCAAACAGCATTTCAATGAGACAGATTTGTGATCACCTGGCAGAAAAAAAAAAAAAAAGACTGTTTCAGGAAATCAACCACCACTTCTAACATCCAACGTATGTGCCCATGGACACAATTTACAACACACTGGAAATGGTTTACCAAGTTTATCTATGAATCCATCATAATTAAATAACAAACAAGCTATACAAGAACAGGAAATTTGATTCACGGTATCAAGTTAATTTGAACTGAAAAGAAAAAGGAAGGAGAGCAACTGACTGGCAATAGACCTAATTTTCTTAACTTTCAACAAGTTCATTTGACTTCCACAGACGGCAAGACCCTTTATTATTCAAAATCAGAAAAGATTAAAATACACATTGAGCAAAGAGACTGTAGATGGTGATAAATAGTAGCAGTTTTGTTATGCTATCAACATAAAAATGGGGAAGAAAAAACACATTCCTTTACTATGGAATGACCTGTCAGTTTCACAAACTCCATGGCCAAGAGGACAATGTCAATGCGTTACCTTCGTTTTACTATTAACACTGCTCTCGCAAGGCCTACAAAGTGCTTTATCTTCAACCCTAGCTAATGGCCCCTCCTGAAAATCAATTTACACGGTGAGATACTAGATTAACTCATGAATAAACAGGACAGCTTTACAAATATTAGTGCTGTAGCTAGCACGTCAGAGCAAGAAGATCAAAAGTAATCTATAAACCAAACTAAGTTACAGACACCGAATGACACCAGCACACTGAACACTTCAAATTGTAGTTACCACAATTAACACAATCCTTTTCAAAAGTGCTGTAACCTTTTCGCTTCAATCATAAATGTATGCCGATTGTGTATGCATACTATAGTATTACATGTAACTTCAATACCTCCAAAATACATAGTAACCTAACAGGTATACAAACTTTGATATAACTGCACACTAAACACTAGGTCATTCAGCAGAAAAGATACGTGAAATGAAACTGTTTACAGACCTCATGTGAAAGCAGGGGGTTCATACAGTCAGGATGATCATGACGTTTTGCTGCTATGTCCTCTAGCATGGCTTTTCAAAGCAGAATCCCACTCATGTAAATAAAAAGGCTTCAGCCAGATTTTTTTTTTTTTTTCTTGTAATCCGTCAGTCCAGACTTTGTGGCAAGGGGGAGGGAGGTACACCTACTTTGCTTGCTCACGTTCCCTTCTTCACTGAACTCAAAAGCAGGAAGTTACCACCCTGAAATATCATGCAGGGAGGAGAGCCTGACCTGTCCCCTCCTCACTAGGGCAGGTAATGCTGGTGAGACACACGCTGACATCATGGCATTCTCAACCAGTGTACAGCAGCCCGGATGATGCAGTTCTCGCGAACACACACTGCTTCAGAGTAAGAGAAAGGTAATTCTTCCTTTCCCAACCCCCTCATCCAAGCCAAGTTCTGCTCCTCCTCTTCCTATAGAGGACACTAAAGCTTTGCCTTGTCTGACTGTTGAATCTTGTGCAACAGAGCAGAGAATCAGGAGGGAACTGGAAGATCACATTATTTGCCTTTATCCTCACAAACAATCCCAACAATAGTCAATGACCTATGATTGTGTATGTGTGTGTTTGTGAGAGAGACAAATAGATCAGCCAGCAGACAGATGACAAGTGCTAGCTAGATTACAAATTTATTCAGATTTTAGAGATTCTACAGACAAATATTTATACCTCTTTATAAAGCAATACCACCAGAAAGCATCATTTCAAATAGAAATGTATGCTGGCAGAGAAGTTACATTTTAATTTGGTGTTAGACATCACATTCATTCGTTTATATGGATGTGCCGGTAACTTTTGTCTCTCAAAATCTGGAAAAATATGCGAGAAGGGCCCTTTCACACAGGCTGATCAGTGCACGGACCCCCTCCTGATCGGAGCGGCATGGAGCGGATGTCACCGCTGTGACGTCTGTGTCCGTACAGTTTTTTTCCTTCATCTTGCAATGGAGGAAAGAACTGAAATGACCGGCCCCCATGTCTGTGTATGGGGAATTGGATAAAAATGGACATGTGTCTGTTTACATCAGATTACCCCCGATATGGCACGGTCGTGTCCAACGAAACGGATCTCTGATCTGTTTGTTTTTTTCCGGACCTGGCCGGAGTCGGGGGTAACTGGGTGTAAATGGACGCCTGTCTGTTTACACACGGATGCCCATAGACTTGCATTGGTCATCCAATCGGGTCCGCTTGAAAAACCTGACAGGCGGACCCGATTGGACTGCCCGTGTGAAAGGGGCCTTATAATATATAAACCGTACAAATTGATTTCTCAGCACATTTGTTTTATAACTGAATATTTCGGACCCCAATTATGCCAGGGCCCCTTTTCCACAATCAAATCATCTGCTTATGTGTCTTCTGGCATCAGAAAAGATGCTAGTGCTTAAATAGGGGTGGGCAATTCTGGCACTCCAGCTGTGCTTTAACTACAATTCCCAACATACCTCTGGGAGTCACGCATGTAACTGTCAGTCTTGCAATGCCTCATGGGACTTGTAGTACCACAACAGCTGGAGGGTCGGAGTTGCCCACCAACATTTAGCTAATTTTTGCAATAAACATATTAGAACAATTGAATGCAATAAAATTCAACCAATGTGAACTTTATGGAGTCAAATGATTGCTTTTCAAGATCCTTTAAATCAAGTGCATCTATAATCATTTATTGGTACATGTATGAACAGTATACCTCACATGTTTATGCTGCTATCTTCGAAATCTTACTCACTCAGCAAATTCTAAATGCACATATTTTCTTGTACATGTGCAAAACAGTAACAATTGACAATGCCTCAGCTCTGTAGGCACACAACACACGGCTACAGGCTTCCAAATTATTACTACTACCACACACATTTTGTTTTGTTTTTTTAACAGAAGAGTAACAAAACAAAGCCGTCTAGAAATCAGAGGCAACTCTAGTAAGATGTTTATCACATCACTCTCCCTTCCCTGCTTCCTAAAGAATGCTAGAAAGAAAGCTCCCTGCCCCCAGACAGAACATGACAAGAGAAACCAGTTCTCTGCACAAGGAGGGAAACAAAACAGCTTCTTATTTTCATGTGTAAGCTCACAAAGCAGAGAAGTAAAAGATATGGTTCAAGTATAAGCAGACTGAATTGGTAGTGTAAGGACAGGACATAGAGCGGACTATACTAGCTGCAGACTTCCTCCCAATGATAACCCTGGGAACCCAAAACCTGTGCGCTCTTTAATGCAAATACCAACTTCAGCTTTCTAATCAGCAGCTGCAGTATAGCTTAGTAATTTCCTTCACCAACAGGTTCAAGTCAAAACTGGAAATAAAGTCCCATTACATCAGCTCAAAGGGAATCTGTGTTTTGCCCAGGCAGGGCAAAGCAACAGGTTCACTTTTAAAGTTTATGTCAAGGCAAACTTTTTTTTTTTTTTTTGGGATAGTGTAGGGAGGGGTTAGAGCCTTTGCCAAATTTTTATCGCTATCTGTTTCCACACTTAGGAGAGTCACCCCATTACCTGAACTGGGGTGTTCTAGAATAATAAAATTGCTTGCAAGCAACATTTGGGAAATTGGATAACCTACAACAGGTTAAATGTTTGGATAGGACATGAATGTGCTACATATGGAAGGCTTTCACAAAGCCCGTAAATGTAATACTCCAGTGTAAACAGTCCCCCATCCAAACAATAACTGGCAATTTCCAAGCATTTCCCAAATTCTGAGACTGCTACGAAATGTTTGGAAATGCTAAAGGGAATGAACAGGTCCTTAAGAATACTGCACAATGACTGTGCTCTGCAGATCCTTTTTATCACAAATCTACAGGTGAGGTCTGCCCTGGCTGAAAGTCAATGGACTCTTTTATGAGATCAGTAAAAACTCCCTTTGCATTTCTATCCACAGGCACCGATTTTTCAAAAATCATCAGAAGATCCAGATGTCTCTTCCTTGCAGTATGCCAACCTAGAAACATTGTGCACACTATAGGTGTACAGAACTGCCCAGAAGTGTCCTGATGTGTGACTGCTTCCCCTAGAAGTCTGCACTGAGCTACCATACAAATGTCAGTGATACTTCAGGTTTCAGCTCAGCGCTTCTGGTTCAGAGTTATCCTAAAAGCTGGCTATGCAATTACCTTTCTCTTCATCAAACCTATTGATTCCCTTTCCTCGCTAAACAGTCTGATTGGGTATTTAGCTGCGGCTGTTGAATACCTCCAACAGTGACTGAAGCTGATTGGATACAGACGCCGTTCAGCTGTTTTGGACTAGCTCCTTTGACAAGAGTCGAAAAACTGAGTTTTGTCAAATGCGGACGGGCCACCAACAGCCATTTTTGACTGATTCAGCAGGAATTTGCCAAAATTCAAGCTGTATATGGCCACTTTAAACCCTGCTCACACTGTGTACTTCCTAATCTCCTCGGCTCCATCTAGAGTGGGTAATGTTGTGCAAACGGCATACCCCAGCTTTTCTGCTGGGTGAAAGATTTATACATCAGCCCCCAAGTGATCCAAATCCTAATATACATGCCCTCATATTATCGCACCTTAAACCCTTGATTTATCTTTCCTGTAACAGAACATACCAGCACCAGGATTCTACCATTGCAAAATTACATATACTTTCTAAGATTATGTGTGCCTAAAGGAATGCAGGCTCTGCTGCTTTTCTTTTTTAAATACACCATTAAGAAAATATATATATTTTTGAATCCTAATAAAACAAGGGGCATAATGTAAAAATCATACAATCACAACATACAAATGCAAATAAAACACGCATTATGACGGACTTAAATCCCATCACTGTTGCATTTAGATTCCTCCAATATATTTCTGATTAAAACTTGCATGCCCCACAAATTAGGGTTCCTGTTAAATTCCGCCTCATCTTAGAAGATTGTACAATTATATTGTAATTTCTGTTGTTGACTTTGACAGCAGGAAAACATAACTACATTGTGAATTTCAACAGTTCGCTATATGCTGTGGAGGGCAATCAGTGTCCAGTGTTGCCATTAGAAGGCAGTGAAATGTCAGGATGTGAATGTAAAAGGTGCCCATACACTGTACGATTATCGTACAATAATCGCAAAGTGTATGGAAGGCGTTCAAACGATTCTACTGTAAGATCGCACGTCTTCCGTCGAACAAGCAGGCAGGAAAACACGCCGAGAATCGTACGATTCTCGGGGGGTTAGTGGCATGTTTGCTCGACAACTGCCGAACGGGCCGGTGTGTGCACGCGCACACTGCCCTTCAGCATTGCAGTCATCGGAAGCCCGCCTCTCAGTGGGGCGGGCTTGCGATGAGCGCAAGTACGACCTGCCTGTCCAAGATGGGAAGATCGTACATTTATTATTACTTGCAAGACAAAAGTCTTGCAAGGGTTGTACAGTGTATGGCCACCTTAATGTGACATTAAACCCTCAGATTTTTTTAACATAAAACAATAGTGTAATGTGTGCTTTACTGTAATCCATGGTTGTTTCCCTTCTCTTTGCTGCTCTTCCTTTTAAATCTGTATCTTTTCTCATGCTCTGCAGAACTTCTGTTTTGCAGCAGACTGCCTTGTCTCTGGAATGGATACATGGTGTCTGTGTGTAGGCTTGCAACCTGAGCCAGCACTACAGGAAGAGGCACTCAGCTGCAAAAGGGAAGTTCTCCCCAAGCATGAGAAGAGATACAGATTTAAAAAGGAAGAGCAGCAAAGAGAAGGGAAACTACCATGGATTACAGTAAGGCACACATTACAGTATTGGTTTATGTTAAAAAATCTGTACCAAGTGCTTTCCATTCATTGAGCGCTGAGGCTGCTGAAACAGAAATTGAGGATTTGGGGGTCCTCAATTTCTTTTCTATTTTAAAAGAGAAATGTCAGGGGTGTGTTTGGACCCCTCCTAATATTTCCCCGAAGCCCCCCCAACAGTACAAAATAATAAATAAAATAGAAAAAAAAATATTTTAAAAAAGTCAAAACTGCCCCCCCAACCAACACACACAAACACACACACATTATTAGACATGTGCGAAGACTAAAAATTAATTTCAGATCAAATGAACGAAAACTAAAAACTTTTCATTCATTTCATCAAACAAATGCCATTTTGAATTCAGCCATTGGTGTGTTCTGGAGGCAGGGTGCATGAAGTCATATAACACCGCACGTGTTGGGCGCCGCCATCTTGGTGTATATCTAGGTATACACCAAGATGGTGGGGCCAATATCGGCGTGTGACATCACCTGACGCCACGCATATGGCGTCATGTAACGTCATGCTCCCCACCTCCAAGATGGTGGCACGCATTCACAGAACATGTCGGTGGCCAATATGGCCGCCGCACATTCTCAAACAATTATTGTGCTTGAATACATTTTTCGTATATTCGGACATATAATAATTCATTAATTTACATGCAGTCTGGGTTTTGTGTTCTGTTTTCTATTTTTACTTTTCTAGATGCACTTACTTGAAAAAAGGGTTGGCATGACATCCTGACACTATTTTTATAGACTCTATTTTAGTTTGACATTTATTGTTTGCCTTCTGTTTTATTTGATAAGAATACTTATATTGTACCTACAAGTTTAATACCTTTGAATAAAAGTTTTATTTTTATCATACTTTTTAATATGATTCTTTGTGGCTTAACAAATTAGGAGTCTTTAAATGGTACGGATATTGCGAAAAATGGGTGTGATTACTGGGGGTGTGGTCACTGAGGGGTGCTGTAAAGCTCTCTCACACAGGGCGCCTAAAGGCCTAGGGCCGGCCCTGGCTTTAGCAGTACACATGATTTTCTTTCTCCCTGTGTGACCACATTGGCAACATTCACCCAGGTGATTTGTTCTGCATTCCTCAGAACGAAATCTGCAGGAGATAAAGATATACTGAACCTTGAGAACATGGACTATTACAAAATAATTAGCCACGTGAAACTAAAGTCGAAAAAAGAAATTAAATTGGCCTCAAGGCAAAATAATATTAAAAGAGAACACACATTTACCGATCCTGTCCTACACACTAATGACAGAGGAGAAATGTGAGGAGATCACTAGTTTACCTCAAATGATTACAACCAGCGGCATCTAATGGGTTGACTTTTTTTTGAAAGTAAACAGTTGACAGTCACCGTCTAGGAGTACACAAACCTGTGGTTCAGAACCTCTAGTAGACTACATCAAATATGACACAGTCATCACTGGCAAGGCCTGCCATGTGCTGGAGAGGAAATTACAAAAAAGTGATAAACAGGAAGCAAAGTGAATTATCTAGCCTCACGTTCTAACAGACTAACCAAATTCCAATTGCTACATACACTGCAACATATCAAAACAAGCTTGAACGTTCATTTGCTTCACAGGAAGTGCACAAAAGCAATATAACAGAGTGGTAAAGCTGTTGCATTAAACAATATGACAATTTTTTATGCTTTCTGCATTCCCCCAGTCTACCACTCTACCACTCTACCTAAAGTGCTATTGCTTTGTGCACTTGTTGGGAAGATTCTCACTTCCTTTATTCCTTATAAAAGGTAATGTTGTCACAATTGACCCAAGTAGCAGTATTGCCGTGCACTCCCGATGGTGGCTTTCTTCCCTACACTTTCTCTCCTGTAATGAGCCGTGCAAACGCTGTGGAATGACATCTCTATAAACTACAAATCCCAGGTAACAACGTTCCTTGCTACTGTACCATGCACGCACATTTGCTCTTATCTTGGTCCTGCTGTCACTCAGAAGCCCATGAGCAGGGCTGTGTGGACGGTGATTTTCAGAAAAGAAGTTTGCCAACACGTTGTATTATAGTGCATGTCGTTAGCAAGCAGAAAATGGTGGTATCACTGTATGTGGGAACATAGGCAACCTTTTCACCTTTCATTACCACATTATCACTTTTATAAATTAATTTTTCTCATTTTTTACACAAAGGCATTAAAAATATTCAAGGCAGGCAGGCTAGAGACACTTTTTACTTTACTACCCTTTGGCTATTCTGACTCCACTTTTTACACAGCGCTTTCACTTCACAATTTTTTATTTTGTGCCTCATAAGTCAATGAAAAAAAAAAAAGCTTGGAAAATGACACGAAACATCAGTGAAGTGCAGCATCATGTAACGAGGGGAATACATTTTGATAAGTATGCCTCTATAAAATGATGCCCAATTTCCATAGTAATCCATTTCACATATTAATCATGTGACATTAGATTATTACAAAACACCGGATGCCACTTTTTCAATTAATAAAAACACATCTACCTTGCGAGTCTAGTTACACTACATTCCAAAGGCTCCAACTTCTATTTAGAAAAAAATAATAGTAATAATAGATCACTGATAGAAAATGACGCACTGATTATGTAGGAGAACATCCAAGCTGATTGGCTAGAATTACATTTCTTTCTGGGTATGTCACACAGAACATCGCTTAGCCATTTTACAATGACACATTAGGTAACAACACTCAGACAAAATATTCAACAACGAGAAAACATAAAAATCTCACATCACTGGAATAGGAAACACTAACATGTGCTTCTTGCTTAGGGCTCATTCACATCATTGTGTTACGATAACCCGTGCTTTACCTCAACATTACATGCCATGGGGACCCAGCTTGAGACTTAACGCTGCACCATTCAAGTTGGAAACTATCTCCCTGTGCAATAATGATCACCACCAACACGCTAAGGCGCTTGTTATCCTCTAGCAGAACAAGCCTGATAATTGCAAGCAAACCTCAAATCATTAGGAGCACTGCCTATTTTTATTAGGCTGTTTATAGGAATCCTTATACAACATCTAAAATGGCCTGACATAGTAGGAAAAACTAGCATTATCACTGGAAAATCAGATTATGTTGTAAGCGGAATGGCCAAAATGGAAAGCCTGGTCAAAGGATGTTTACATCTGTCAGTGAAAGCAGCAATTTCTCAGCCACTTATTACCACTGAAAGTTTTTTCATATTCGACATCAATGGCCAAATGTACGTAATTTAAGCAGACCCAGAAGGGTCATGCTGCCCTATGGCAAAGTACACATATAAAGCTGTTGATTTACAGCCAGCTATGCCTGGGAAATCAAATGCTGTATTCAGTTCGGCATGGCAAAGCAACAGGCTTAGTTTAACCAGTTGACATCCGTGGTGTTAAACCCCCTTCCCATCCAGGCCATTTTTCAGTATTCAGCGCTGCGGTACTTTGACTGACATTTATTCCGTCATGCAGCGCTGTACTGAAATGAATTTTATACCCTTTTTTGGGGACAGATAGAGCTTTCTTTTGGTGGTATTTATTCACCACTGGGGGTGACTGACAGATGACTGACAGGTGAATGCGGAAGTGATGTAATACACATCACTTCGGCATTCACAGCCCGAACGGAGATCAGCAAGGAGCTGATCTCCCGTCCTCCTCCTCCTGACGCCCTCGGAGCCGGTCCCGGGATCCAAGATGGGGCAGCGGATCCCTGGAATCAAGGTGAGGGGTCAGTGGGGGAAAAAAAAACCCCGGAAGCGCCGACCGCGCGCGGGGGGGTGGGGTGCCGCGAACGAGCACATATAGGCGATCGGCGGGCTATGGACCCGCTGATCGCCTATATGTGAAACACCCGGTAACGGGTGTGTGCAACGGTCGGGTCTTTTCTGCCCGTGCGTGCCCGCTAGGGGGCGCGCGCGAGCAGAAAAAAATTGCCGTCTGGAGACGGCAACCCGCAGATGTAGCAGTGCCGTCCGTCCGTTTTTTTACTACGGGCGGACGGCAAGAGGTTAACGTCCCCAGCAAGATTACACACCCTTTCTTGACTCGTCATCGGCTACTCTACTTAGCTATCGGGGGCCTAAAAACACTTGGCACTTACAGATATGGCGGGGTTGATGCCTCACGTCTCTTCCTATGATAGTGTTGCTGACTGGCCCAGCGCTGACACACTGGGGCAGGAAGAGCATCACCAACTCTGAGGAACCTCCAACTACAGTAAACCTGGCCATACACAAATTGTTTTTTTCTGATCAGCCCTGCAGACTGAATAAGCACAAATTCTGCTATTCCCCTTCCATGTTAAATAGCCTGGATAAGGGAATCCTTATACTGTATTCAGCAGCAAATGTGCCACCGTCAGAATACCCAAGCAGTGTTTGCAGCTGATTGCTATGGAATGCGCCCAATGCCTGCTGTCAATCACAAGGGAGGCCAACCTGATGGCAAACTAGTGCCTCAGAGTTTCCCCATCAGGCTCCACCCACGCACAGCAAAAGTCTTCGGCCACTGTGTCTGTGTGTGACAGGTAAAATGGCCAGGCAGAAAGTTCAGCAGCACCAAGCCTGTGATTTTCCCAGTATGGACACTGGCGTCAGTGCGTCTGCTCAAAGCAAATGGCGGTGTATGTGCCAAATTCATATACCTGTTTCCAACAGGTGCACCAGTCTGGTGCAAGAACCGACACTTGTGCTTTTGCAAGATGGAATTCTAAAGTATTGTAGACTTGGATTATCTTTGAGATAGCGGTATTCTAAGTGGAAATAAAGCTGCATTTACGTCACAACCAAATTTTCACCTGTACGTGACTGGGTATTAGAAGGGAAGACAACGGTTTCTCTTCAAAGCTTAAGAGTTCAATACACACCAGTCTCCCTGGGCTGCACTGGACAGCGTTGTCCAACGCAGTCCCAACACATAGACGAGGACAGGTTGCATTTGTACACAGCACAGGGCGATGTGCTGCAACGCATTGCAATGTGCTGCCTAGAGTTGAATAAACATAATTTAGTGACATTTCAATGAAGTGAAACAAACAGTACAAAGCATTCTAACATCACACTGCCTCTAGATAATGCACTTCAGCAGGCACACAGTATACAGAGCATAATGTGTGCCTGCTGGTGTGAATGGGCCCCTACACTTCAGTAAATCAGGAATAAAAAATCCTTTCCTAAAACTATTTTCTAAACAGCTCGTCACTAAACCAATAACATCCTATGCAGAAGAGTTGGGTAAACATTCCAGAAATGCTAGACACTGGAAGAACATGTCACAGTAGTAGTGTAGTACCCGTCATGAGGCAAACACAGGACAGCCATCTCCTAAAAATGCCGGTTGGCTGACCATTATGGTGATACACTGGATTCAGATAGACACTGGATTCAGATAGACAGAGCCTATTTACACCATTACGGTGCGGTTAGGGCAATGCATCGCCATATAAATGAATGGCACCCCAACACACCTTCCCACTGCATTTGCATTGCAGCTCAACACAGGACATTGCACGAACATTTGTTGCGGTGCGTTACTAGAAAAGTGGCATGCAGATCAACACATGCATTTACACACTGAGTGGGCCAGACTGGTGTGTGTCCTAAATCATTTCTATTGTGTTACACCAGCCATCAGATGCAGAATTATTGTTCTAGAACACTGTGCACAATAAAGGAAAATCCAATGCATGTCCCTAACCAAACAGCAAATACACAGGGGCATATTCATAAAACAGTGAAAGTGACACTCAAACATTCACTGCAGGTGAATCAATGCAATTTAAAACACAAGCGCCAAGAAGGTACAACTTCTACAGAGCAACCTAGGCATTAGAGATGTAATGGATTATAATGACTGCCCTGATGACTCAAGGATACTTAGAACGCTGCAGCGGAGGGGAGGCTCCAAGGACCGCTCATCTCAGAGGCGGTTAGTATAAAGCTGGCCATACATCTATAGATTATCTGCAGATTTTCTATGGTCAGATGGAAAAAGTGCAACAGATTCCTCCATGTACACTAAACTGTGTGGACGGAGGAATCTCCATCAGTATCTTGCTAGTCGGCCCAGCTGGCTCTCAAAATACTTGAACAATGCCTCCATCCAATCAGACTGTTCAGGTATTTTGGACAGCCAGCGGGGCCGACTAGCAAGATACTGAAGATTGGCCCAGCGGGAGATTCCTCCATCCACACAGTTTAGTGTAGATGGAGAAATCTGTTGCCTTTTTTCCATCTGACCATAGAAAATGTGCAAATAATCTATAGGTGTATGGCCAGATTTACTTTGCTTTTTGACCCTAGGCAAAAACGAGCACTTAACCCTTGCAGTGCGGAGGTAGCCGCACTGCAAGAGTTAATAAATGTTTAACTGGAGTTCTAATTCATCTGCTCATTTATGCCTAGGGGAAAGAGGAAAAAAGTTGTTTAACTTACCTGATCACCCCTCCTGCTGGCTCCCTCTGGGCTGCTAGACCAGTGCACTCTGCCTCTTCTCTAGTGGTCTAAAGCTGCCCATACACATTGCGATCATCGGACTAAACTTTTCGTCCGATGATCGAACCTTTGTACGATTTTCGTACGCCAGCCCCATCGTGCCACGATTATCGCAAGGTTCAATCAGCGGTAGTAAAAAAAAACCTGGATGAATTGCGGTAATCGACCGCACGTATTTTCGTTTGCGTATGAGCAGTGTTAAATCGTACGACTTTCGACAAATGGAAACGCCACTAACCTTGCGAAAATTGTACGATCGACTGAAGTTTTCGGATACGCAGGAAAGACAAAAGTCGTACGATTGTACAGTACTGGTGGTTGCACACTACCCATACACCTTGCGATTGTCGTACAAAAAGTCGATCGCATACGATTATCGTAAGGTGTATGGGCACCTTAACAAATGCTGACATCATTAAGTACAACGCAGGTTCCATAGCCAGGCATTATACGTGATGATGCTAAGGGACAATCCACAGCCAGAGCAAAGGGAGAAAAAAAAAAAAGGCTGACCGCCAAGGGAGCGGGGATCAGGTAAGTAAAACAGCTTTTTCCTGTCCCCGAGACATAAACGAGCAGTGAACCCTTGCAGTAGCAGCCCACCTCTGGGCAAACCAAAGTACTAACCTTGCTGTGGGGCTGCCAGGGTTACCTGCTCCTATATACCTAGGAGGACAGGAAACAGTTTTATTTACCTCATCCCCACTGACACTGGCTCCCTTCAAGCTGCTGACATCATCACATCTAATGTAGGCTCCACAGCCCTGCATTGTACGTGAGGATGCCGAGGGACAGCGGAGAAGAGGAGAGCACCAACCGCTGGGGGAGCGGGGATCAGGTACGTAAAACAGTTTTTCTCTCCCTCAGGTATAAACGAACATGGAACCCTGGCAGTGCAGGGGCAGCCTCATTGCAACAGAAAACTTTGGATCTCCCTGGAAATCAAAACTAGTAGAAAATCAAACAAGTGTTCTGACGATGTTTTTCGGATGGTGAATGGCCAGCTTTAGCGTGAAACCGATTGTAGACGAATGTCAGACAGGTACACACACCATGGAGTACACGGTAATGACAGAGTATTTATTGTGGCCTTTTCACTTACTTGGTCAGCATCGCGTTCATTCACAGTTGGTAGCGGGGTCCGAGTGGACATTTTATATCCTCTGTGTACACAGCATTGGACAAGATGAAATGATGGAAGTCAGATCCTCAGTACAGACAGTGATGGGAGACTCTTTTTCCCTGATTTCACTACTGCTCTGTGTGGATATGAATTGCTGGCACTGTGTGATCACATTGATGAGTCCAGGGCAGTACACATGCTGTGCATGGGAACACCTATAAACAGACTGATAGGAAGGGGGCCGGGGAACTTATGACTGCCCTGTGGGGAGGGTCACCTGGAAGCTGCACACTCATATATCACTATAGATCAGTACGAGTTCTACACGCCGGGAACACACAGGAAAGCCCGGGCGAGGGTCTCATGAGACCATACAACACCCTCGGGTGTATGTAGGCCCCAGGGAAGGAGTGTTATAGTCTCCGCCCCCTCACTAGGCCCAGAGAGACTATCACCTAGTCCGCAGGGCACCGACACCCGGAGAGAAGGAAAGCCGAGCCCCGCCCACACTGGGAGCTGTGAGGAGGAGGGGGGGTTACACACACCTGCTGCTCTCTAGGGGGCGGGGAGGAGGGGAGCGCCTCTCACTAGTACACCGCAGTTCACACTCAGGTGAGCACACATTAGCAGCACACACCCTCCCTGTGCTCAGCTTCCTGAAATAAAAAGCTGCTCCCCATTTTTAATTCTCCCGCCCAGGTCTCGCGCTAAACTCCACCTCCCCCCTTCCCCCAGAGCGCGCCTTTGATCTCTCGCTTGCTTGTCCAGGTGTGTGCTCACGCGCTGAGTGTCCTCGCGGCTCTGTACTCTCTATACGGGAAGGGGGAGGGAGGGTGAGAGCGCGCGCACGCACAACTTTTAAGTCAGCTGACTGAGCGGCGGCATCGGCGTAGAGCTGCGCGCGCATCCTCGGGCTCTACCTTGGTGAGCGAGTACTGCGGGTGCGAGGTGGCGCTGTCACCTGGAGGTTACTGTGCGGCGGCAGCGTGAACGCGGAGCGTGAGGGAGGTCTATGAGCGAAATAAAAGATGATATATATCATCGAGGGGTTCAATAACATAACACGATAGGTCCTCGTACAACATTGTCGTATTACCTGTTGATCTGGCCAGTAATCTAGTTATCCTTCAACTTTCTTTAACTTTTTTTGGATAGGATCAGTGGCGTAACCAGAGTTATGGGCGCTCCAGAGTTATGGGCGCTCGGGGCAGAATTCCCCCCCATATTATATAAACATCCACTGGAACTGTACCCCCCACCCCCACACATATATATCAGCTAAGGAACTACAAATCTAAGCATGCCATCATTGTCCCTGTACATCCCGCCACACACACATCACCCAGGGAACGGCAATATCTGGTTGTTGTACAGTGGCAATGAGGGCATGCTGGGACTTGTAGTTCCCTAGCTGATATCTTATGAAGATGTATTCCACCTGAAAGTACTACAATGCCATTATAGAACTAAGAATAGAAAATATTCTCGAGGTAATTGAGGATATTATAATTGGGGAGTCATTGGGTAATAGTGATCACAATGTGATTACTTTTATTATTGAACACAGAAAAGGGAAGTGTACTGGAAGGACTAGAACCCTAAACTTCAGAAGGGCCAACTTTGATAAGCTGCGCAACCTAGTGGGGGAAATAAAATGGGAAAACTTATGCAACTTCTAACAGCGTGGGAGACGGGAGGCTGCACTTGTTGGATCCAGGAATCAGGTGAGTGGTATTCAAAAAAAAAAAGTTTAACTTTATGTTCATACTGCTACCAATGTATGACATATGTCAGTGGCAGCGAAAGGGTTAATGATGAAGGGAAAACAAATCTTAACCCCTGAACCCAGTTTTGCAGCTTTGGTAAAACTGTACATATTAGGAATGCACCGATACCGTTTTTTTTGGTATGGAGAACCGATATTTTTCTATCAGTACCTGCCAATACTGAGTACCGATAGCGGCATCACGAGATAGCTTAGGCCGGCTTCCTTGCGACACTACAAGACAGCCTGGGTGGCAGGTCATGACTTGTCACCTGGCTTCCTGATTGGTCAGGAAGCCACGCTGCTTCACAGTGCCCAAATGGTCAGTATCGGCACTGGTATCGGTGCATCCTTAGTACAAATCTTTGAACTTTTTAAGCTGGCCTTACACTAGTTTTTTCTCATTCATCACCATGGGCTAAGCTAGAAAAAAAACTCTGGATTTCCCCATCCAAGTTGTATAGCGTCTCCCAGCTGGACTACTGTATTCTGACATTGAGGGGAGTGCTGTTAGAATACTGTCACCTGATTGGCTGCAGTCATTGTTCACCCAAGAATTTACAAACCGGCTCCTTCAATAAAAGTGGATGGGAAAATGTACTTATGCGGCTGGGGGAGGATCTCTGACCACACATGTAGAGGTATCCACAAGGACTTTTATGCACTAGTAATTCCCTAGTCTTGGTGGCAAGTACAGGATTATTGAAAAAAAGAACCAGCGGGTTGGGTCCTCTCCTGTTATCTCTTCTTCTGTTGTGGTTCCGGTGTCCCCAACACAGCATTGGATGGGAGGTTTTTCATGGCCCTCGGCTCCTCCTCTGCATCCTAGAACCTCTGTCTTTCTCCAAGCACTTGGTGTTTGACTAGTTACCTCTGGTCCCCTGAGGAAGCAAACAGCGAAACGCGTCGGGTCAACACCTGATACGCAAGCCAGCCAGAAAGATTACAATTTGGGTTCATTGCAAATTTCTCAAGACCAATCTGGATATGTATACATTGTCTTTTCTGGTATTTTTTATATCTTTTGGCGGCGTATCTAATAATATTATGGAGGAATCTATGTTTTTGATAATAATTTTTATCCTATTTATGTATGTGTACGTTTAATACATTTTGTTTTTGATTTTACTTATGCAATGGCTATAACCGCTCATTAAACCCCAAATTTCTTCTTGGTTTCTACGCAGTTTTAAGTGGGAGAGGTGTCTTCAGATTGCGCATATCGAGGCAATCTATGATTTTGTTAATCATTTTCGAGCAGTTAACCCTTGCGGTGCGAGGGTAGCACCACTGCAAGGGGAGGGGTTTTTTTCCCTGGAGATAGGCCTTAAAAAAATGCCCCTGTGCTAAGTCTTGGGGCCCAATAATCCTTATGTATTTTGGATTGGTACACTTCAGAGTGCCCCTGTTATAAAAGAATGATGGCTTACCTTTCCTTTCGAGAATGTTATTTACTATGCTGCCATGTTGATGCTTTGGCTTCCATGCTTTCTGAATTACTGACCCCCGAACAAGTACAAAGATCAGATATTCTGGCACTCATTTATAGCAGTCTTGTTCCTGGCCTGTGACTTAAAAGTATTGCAACTATCCAACTAGCATTTCCAAAAGGAGCCCAGCCATAGTAGCCCCGATACTTCACTCATAATAGGTATAGGGCTGCAACAACTAATCGATTAAATTGATTATAATCGATAACGGGAATCATTGGCAACGATTCTCATCATCGATTAGTTGCTTTTCGACTCTGCTCCTCTGTTCTCCTCACCGCTGGTGTTGGCTGCAGCGGCCTGTGTTCCTTTCAATACACAGACCACTGCAGCCGGCATCAGCGGGGAGGAGAGACCACTGTGACTGCATTCCCCCGCTGCCCCCCCGTACCTTGCTGCTGCCCTGGTCCTACTCTGCCCCCTGTGCCTCCGCTGCCGCCCCATTCCTCCTCTGCCCCGCCCCCTTCCTCCTCTGGCCTCCACTGCCACCCC
>NW_017306293.1:3305565-3310479 GCF_000935625.1 Nanorana parkeri | reverse complement strand
TATCTAATAGGGTGGCTATTGCTCCCAGCAATAAACTAAAAAAAAAAAAAAGTTTAACAAATAAAGTTAAACTAAAATTAAAAAGACTAAAAAGTAAAAAAAACATAAAATGAATACATTAAAATTGCTAAAAAATAAAGTTAAATAAACTAAAAATAGGAGAACTATTTTTGTGGGTGCGTTATTTTAAATAAAAGGTTGGTTATTATATTGGCTCAGAGTTTTACAATTCACATTATTTTAAATCCATGAAACTAATTAAAATGTCTACTATAATACATACAATTATTTAAAAATATATATATAAAATGTGTGAAAAGTCATTTTCCGTTTCGGCCCGACAAATTTTGCTGCAGGAGGTGCGTTGCGGTCCCATTCATTTCAATGGATCCCAAATGCACCTCATGTCCGCAGTGTGATCGCCCGCACTGGATCGAGCGGTACTGCAATGCCCTGCGTTCCAGTGCAGTGCGATTTCAAAAAATGTGCACACCGTTTTATTCTGAAGTAAACTTTATGTCTGTAACGCTGCATTTGTGTATTTTATTTTACATAAATTAAGGTATTATTTTTTTGGTTATTTTATCCAATTAATCGATTAATCTAAATGAATACAGGCAGTCCCCGGGTTACGAACAAGATTGGGACTGTAGATTAAGTTAAGTTGAATTTAAGTTGGAACAGGTACATTTTTTAAGTGTAAAGGTGCCCATACACCTTACGACCATCGCAAGACTTTTGTCTTGCGATGGTCGTAAGCTTGTTAAAAGCTCGTACGATCTGCCCATCTTGGACAGGCAGATCGTACTTGCGATCATCGAAAGCAGCCCCCACTTAGGGGCGGGCTTCTGATCACTGCAAACGGGCTGTGTGCGTGTGCGCACACCGGCCCGTTTGGCATTTGTCGAACAAGCAGGCCACAAGCAGGTACGATTCTCGGCAGGTTTTCAGGCCCGTTCGGCAGTTTCTTAGCGAGTTTTCAGACCTGCTTGTTTGACGGAAGACGTGCGACCGTACAGTAGAAACGGTCGCACGCCTGCCATACACTGTACGATTATCGTACGATCGCGGGATTTCCCCCGATTCTCGTACAGTGTATGGGCACCTTAACTCCAGCCAAAATGTTTTTGTTTTGGATAGCATAGGGAAGGGTTTACTCCCTGTAACGTTTGTGTTGCTGTGTGTGCCCCTGTTCAGAAGATTTCACCTCACTTTCTGTCCCTGTGACAATTAGATTTTGAAAATTTTGGGTTGTCCTGGAAACAAGGATTGGTGATAAAGCTTCATTGGAGACACCTTTTTCCCATGATAATTCTCACAGTGAATTTCCCTTCCTAGGGGTAGATTTCCTCTCACTTCCTGTTGTCTCAAGGACAGCAAGTGGGATTAAATCTTTCTAATGAGTATGTGTTTTGAATATATAAAATGTCTTAAGGGTCATGGTTCGGAATGATGGGCGGATCCGAGGTGAAAGATTGATGAAAATACACCAGCTCTGTAACGTCTATGTTAGTTTGACTAATTTGTTTGCTGATATATGCCTATGTCCAGCCTTCGGGCTACTGGATCTCTGTCTTCTGTATCATGCCCTTTTGCTAATAAATAAAGAATATAAAAAAGAAAAATCTTTCTAATGAGGATACAGACAGCAGTAAAAACCTCACAGTGACCCGGAAGAAGAGGCGGGCAACCCTCGTCTGCACGTCTAACAAGAGCCAACTTCCTGTAATGTACTTACAGTACTACAAACCAGACCCAAAAAGGTGGGCACTTCTCGTCGGCATTACAACTACCCCTGCTGTACAGTAATAGTCTCTGTAAGTAGGAGTCGGATGTATGTAACTCGGGGACTGCCTGTACTTTACTACGGTAACTAATTGATTATGAAAACGATCGTTAGCTGCAGCCTTAAATAAGAATGCATCTTTATTGCAGTTTCATGCAAGGGCATCTTCCAAAGAATGCAATGCAAGGCGTATAGAAATGCAGACCTGTGAATGGACTCTTAGGCTGGGTACACACCTTACAACCATGGTTGTAAGGTAATTAAAAAAACGTACGATCTGCCCATCTTGGACAGGCAGATCGTACTTCAGATGACCGCAATGCCTAACGGGCAGTGTGCGCTTGCGCACACTGGCCCGTCTGGCTTTTATCTTACGAACATGCTACACACCCGCCGAAAATCGTACGATTCTCGGCGGGTTTTCGAACATGTTTGTAAGATAAAAGTCGTGCGACCTTACAGTAGCAAAGGTCGCACGGCTCCCGCAGTTTAGGGAGATTCACCCTCTCTACTTGTACGTGTGACTGTTAGCACAGGTGTGGTTTGTCATCAGAACAGGAATAGATGGGAAATCTTCCAATGGGGACACTAGTTCTGGTGACTCTGCTTACCACCAGGGATTTCCCTCTATTTGGAGTGAGTTCCTCTCACTTCCTGTTGTGGCTATTGGACAGGAAATTAAGGGAAATCTCCCCAGTGGGACACAGAGGGCCAAAAAAAAAAAGCTGGCAGGGGTTATAAACCCTCCCTTACTCTATCCTAAACCCTTAAAAAGGTTTGGCTTCAGTTCTACTTTCATATCAAAGGTATGTTAGTGGGAACATAAGAATATTGATCACACTTGGCAAAATTACCCTTTTCTGCATTCCTAAACGGTTCATACAATATGCAGATTTTGCACGTAATGCAGAAGATTTGAGGTTTTTCTGTGATAACTGGGTACAGGTATGCAGGTTTATAAATGGGTGCAGGTATGCAGGTTTATAAATGGATGCAGGTATACATGTTTATAAATGGATGCAGGTATACAGGTTTATAAATGGATGCCGGTATGCAGGTTTATAAATGGATGCCGGTATACAGGTTTATAAATGGATGCATGTATATCACCTCCCGATCTACTGAGCCGACCTGTGACAGTCTCATTGTCACAGGTCGGCTAGAACTATGAGGTGAGTGAAAAGCACTCACCTCATAGTTCTCCTTTAATCATACATAGAGGGATGCATTGGTAGAATTATATATTCTAGTGTAAAGGTCCGCTTTAGGTTGCTTGCAATAATTAATGAATGCATTTGTAAGGTTTAACACTCAAAGTTTAGTGTCACTTTAAGAGGGGAATACTAGTGATGGATCATCCAACATCCAGGCAGCAGCATTGGGGAAAAAACATCAATGTAACCACATAATGCTGGATCCAGCCTTAAGGTACAGAGGGAAGTGGGTCAAAGAGGATTCTAAGCCACTTTTTGATATTTGTACTCTGTCACCATCTATCTTTACCTAAAACAAAATGAACAGTCATGGCAGGAGGTCATTAAATGCTTGCCACTGCTCCCTCACCCCAAATATGTGATTGTTTCTCCTCTCCCCATCTCCCTATCTGAGTAGAAGACCATGCCTTGCCTGGATGTCACTACAAGAACTGCACTTGGTACATACAGCATGACATCTTTCCCACACTGGTATCTTCTGTGTAATGCTGTTGATGTGTGGAGGTTTGTGACTAGCATTGTCTTTAGTACACTACCAACACATGAAGGTCCAAGGTGTCATAGCTTGGGGTTAGGCCAGTGCGGATAGCAGTCACCTCCACCTGCACAATGGAAAGGTAAAAAGGTTAAGCTTGCTTTTAATAGTCAGAATATTATTTGATATCAAGTGCCAGTTCATTAAAGTAGATCTAGAATCAGTCACGAAAATCTCATAGAAGTTTTATCATTTGAATTCAATTTCAAAAGTAATTTTCAACATTTTGAATTGTACAACTCCAGTCGAACCACAAAGTAAGGTGCGCTGTAGTGTAGTTGTGTTGGCAGCTACTGTATGTGTGTGTATTAACGTGCACTTTACTGCGTGTGAAACCAGCTTAAAAAATATTTTCCACCTTCACAGTATGATGTGTAAATCTAATGATAAAAAAACAAACTAATTTTAATTTCAGGCTCCAAAACTACAAATATTAGAAACGTTCAAGGAGTAAATGCTAAATACTATGGGGGGAATTTATAGAAACTGGAGCAGACACAATCTGGAGCAGTTGCCTGTGGCAACCAATCAGCTTCTCTGTTTAATTTTCAAAGCTTAACAAACTGAAAAGAGAAGCGGATTGGTTACTATGGGCAACAGCTCCAGATTCTGTCAGCTCCAGTATTTATGTATTCCCCTTTTATGTTCTGAAACCTGTCTAAGTGCCTCCTCGTTTTTAGTTTTACTTTGGATTTGTTACATACAGTATTTTCTGTACCCTTTCCATATATTCTCTCCTACTTTGTATGTGTAATGACATTGTCCTGCATTACTTAATGTGGTCACTAGATGTCTCCATGAGCCAGATATCAGTTGAATGTGTGTATATACTGTATACAGATTAAACAAGTATCATGATTCTATTAAAATATTGATGCTGATTTTGTCCAAATACAAATATTTTGATTTATCCATTGAGGCAGGGGTGCCCATTAGGTAGATCGTGATCTACCAGTAGCTCTCAAAGCTGATCCTGGTAGATCACGAAGGGTGTGAATGGCGGCCCCTTTATTCCATTTTGGTATATTTATTTAGCTGTGCACACATGAATACCTATTAGCTTGAGTCTGCTGAGCCAAGCTCCCTGACACCTTCCTGGTGGATACTGGTGGTTGAAGTTCTATGTATTACATCAAAGAATATTAGTTTACACAGCCTGTTGCACTGCACTGTTTGCAAAATACATCAAGTTGAGAGTGGGGAGAGACAGCCAGGAAAGAGAGAGGAGAGACAGCCAGGAGAGAGAGGGGAGAGACAGCCAGGAGAGAGAGAGAGAGGGGGGAGACAGCCAGGAGAGAGAGAGAGAGAGAGAGAGGAGAGAGACAGCCAGGAGAGAGAGAGAGAGAGGGGAGAGACAGCCAGGAGAGAGAGAGAGAGAG
>NW_017306293.1:3231971-3304846 GCF_000935625.1 Nanorana parkeri | reverse complement strand
GAGAGACAGCCAGGAAAGAGAGAGGAGAGACAGCCAGGAGAGAGAGGGGAGAGACAGCCAGGAGAGAGAGAGAGAGGGGGGAGACAGCCAGGAGAGAGAGAGAGAGAGAGAGAGGGGAGAGACAGCCAGGAGAGAGAGAGAGAGAGAGAGAGAGAGAGAGAGAGAGAGAGAGAGAGAGAGAGAGAGAGAGAGAGAGAGAGAGAGAGAGAGAGAGAGAGAGAGAGAGAGAGAGAGAGAGAGAGAGAGAGAGAGAGAGAGAGAGAGAGAGAGAGAGAGAGAGAGAGAGAGAGAGAGAGAGAGAGAGAGAGAGAGAGAGAGAGAGAGAGAGAGAGAGAGAGAGAGAGAGAGAGAGAGAGAGAGAGAGAGAGAGAGAGAGAGAGAGAGAGAGAGAGAGAGAGAGAGAGAGAGAGAGAGAGAGAGAGAGAGAGAGAGAGAGAGAGAGAGAGAGAGAGAGAGAGAGAGAGAGAGAGAGAGAGAGAGAGAGAGAGAGAGAGAGAGAGAGAGAGAGAGAGAGAGAGAGAGAGAGAGAGAGAGAGAGAGAGAGAGAGAGAGAGAGAGAGAGAGAGAGAGAGAGAGAGAGAGAGAGAGAGAGAGAGAGAGAGAGAGAGAGAGAGAGAGAGAGAGAGAGAGAGAGAGAGAGAGAGAGAGAGAGAGAGAGAGAGAGAGAGAGAGAGAGAGAGAGAGAGAGAGAGAGAGAGAGAGAGAGAGAGAGAGAGAGAGAGAGAGAGAGAGAGAGAGAGAGAGAGAGAGAGAGAGAGAGAGAGAGAGAGAGAGAGAGAGAGAGAGAGAGAGAGAGAGAGAGAGAGAGAGAGAGAGAGAGAGAGAGAGAGAGAGAGAGAGAGAGAGAGAGAGAGAGAGAGAGAGAGAGAGAGAGAGAGAGAGAGAGAGAGAGAGAGAGAGAGAGAGAGAGAGAGAGAGAGAGAGAGAGAGAGAGAGAGAGAGAGGGGAGAGAGAGCGAGGAGAGAGAGAGAGCCAGGAGAGAGAGACAGCCAGGAGAGAGAGAGGAGAGACAGCCAGGAAAGAGAGTGCCAGGAGAGAGAGACAGCCAGGAGGATGAGCGAGGAGAGACAGCCAGGAGAGAGAGGAGAGACAGCGAGGAAAGACAGCCGTTAGAGAGAGGACAACCAGGAGGATGTGCGAGGAGAGACAGCCAGGATAGAGAGGAGAGACAGCCAGGAGGATGAGCAAGGAGAGACAGCCAGGAGAGACAGCGAGGAAAGACAGCCGTTAGAGAGAGGACAACCAGGAGGATGAGCAAGGAGAGACAGCCAGGAGAGAGAGGAGAGACAGCCAGGAGGATGAGCGAGGAGAAACAGCCAGGAGAGAGAGAGCGAGGGAAGGGATTTTTTTCGTTGGTAGATCTCATGTAGCTCGTCATTTGAAAAGTAGATCTCAACACAAAAAATTGTGGGCACCCCTGCATTGAGGGGAGCATAAAGGATAGCGGTTCTTTGGAATAAACTGTCACTTTTCGGGGGGGCACTGCCGAACCCGGCCTTGGGGCGGCAGGGAGGGTAAATCCGGTCCTGTGTACATCCCTTATTGACGGTGTCTAAGATTTGTGAATTTGTGTTAGTATGCATCAAATCTCTTAAACAATACTGCTCCAACCTGCTATTAAGCCTTCACATCCTGGAGCTTTTGGATCAATTGTCTGGAGCCATGCAGTTCAGCTGTGATGGTCTCCTACAAGCATTGCTGATGTCCTTCTCATTTTGTCTGTTCAAAGGCTATTTGACTGTGTTTGGCATGCTGAGGATACGGAAAAGGAACATTTGATCTACTCAATTTTTAGAGAAGTTTCTCTTTGGTTTTGTCCTTGACACACTTATTCCTAATGCCTCTAGCGCTTGAAATGTTTACCTGCCTCAAAGCAGATCTTGGGATGGGGCAGAGTATAACATTACTACCACATAGAGGATCACAATCTATTTCCCACTCAAACAGCAGATCTGGAGGTGAAAAGTCCTCTGGTTCACCTGCATAGAGAACTTACAGTTAAAATGGAGACCTGTGACCCCCTGAGGATGTAATCCGTGACGAAACGCGTCAGAGCAGGTCTATTCTATGTGACACCACGCTCAACCAGGAAGTTGCAGACGATCCAGACGGTGCATTTTACCGGCCGATCTTCTCCATTTTAATTGTAAGTTCTCTATGTTTTTTACAATAAACGTTTATACCTACCACACCATGAGGTTTCTTTTATAATTTTATAAACCCTTGACGGACGGGACATTGCCGGGAGAGATACCAGGGATGTGGACCCTCTGATCTGTCTATACTGCTTTACTACCACAAGTGGGGTGAGTGCGCACCCCAGAGGGGGTATTCGTGGACACTTGAAGCACAGTGGTGTGGGAAGAATTTATCCAACACTTTGTTGAAACATTTGTTTTTTCATCAAACTCACTTTGAATTATATCACCAATATTGCACTTGGTTTTTTGTTAGATGGATCACCATCTAGGCCTGGTTTAAAATTCATTTGCTCTGGGTGGCATACAGCCATTTGTAGTTATTGAACATTATTTATGCACTTTTGAAATCATCACTCTCAGGGTGACAAAAGAGTGAATTTATTGTTTACACTGAGGCCTTATAGAGCCTATCACAAACTGTTTGAATACTTTTGTTCAGTTGATTTTTGCACTATAATACTTTATATGTATATTTATATATATATTTTTTGTGATACCGATTACACTCGATTTTAAGGATTTTTACTTAAGTATCACCTTTTAGCGCTGCACATTTAGCACTTCATTAGTTTGACCCTAGGGTCCATAGGGCAGCGGCTTTCATATTAGAATTACCCACAAGCGCAGATTTTACAATTTTCTATCATTCTCAAAATCACACTTTGATATTATGCAGAATTCATAGCTGACTTATTGACTGCCCAGGCCCTGATGCAGCAAAGAAAACACCAAACTATAACTTGCCCACCACCATGCTTCACAGTTGGTATGAGGTTCTTTTGTAATGCAATCTTCAGTTTGCACTTACTGTGGCCAAACAGCTCCATCTTTGATTCAGTTTACAGGGCATGGTTACAGAAGGCCTAATCTTTGCCTTTATATTCAATGACAAACTGTGGTCTTGCTGATGTTCTTTTTAGACAGCTAAGGCTTTTACCTGGCACACCTCTGATGCAGTTAAAACTGTTGCAATCTCTTTCTGATTGTAGATGGTCACCATGCAGATCTCACAATGAAATTAATGTATTACACCCAAAAAAATGTTAACCACAATAAATAATATTGAGATTTGCACAGAAAGCCACTACCGTAAAATAGCATGCCGTAAAAGCTTTGCCACCTATGTACAATACAGAAAGTTAGAAGTGCTGACAAACTTGCACCAAAATAACAGGATCCAGAATAAGTAAAAAATAAGACAGTACTATTTACCAAGAGAAAATCTGTATTTGATCATAAACAACAAAGCCACTTTTATGATACATAGGACAAACAGAGAGAATATGAAAAGTGCTTTCTGACCACTTAGAACTATATAAAAACATCCTGTACAGAAAGGCCGGGAACATGCAGAATTCAAATGTACAACCCAATGAAAACAAGCTCTGTTAATAAAGCCAAGTCGTTTTGTTTTCCAATTTGCACTTTCTGCTGTACACTTTTTTTTTTTTATATCTCTAAAGCAAGTCTAACATAAATTTTTCACAAGTCTTTATTAAAATTCTATACAATCACAATACAAGTTATATATACAAAATAGAAAGAAAAAAAGATTTATGAAAAGAAGTGAAGGTAGGACTCTACAGATCCACAATATCTGTTATCCGCAGTCTGACAGTATCACAGTAGAAATGCCCCTCATTATCTCCTCCTCCAAACATTAGCAATTCCTGAGGTGTGCAATCCTTGTTTTCCTCTTTCACACCAGGCAGGGTCAGCATAGTGTACCCTGCACGGGGTAAACAAGGCAATGATTTGTGAACCAAGGCAGTCCAAGTCTTTGTCACTGTAAATGAAAATTTTTTTTTTTACTTTCAATGTACATAATTATATCATGTATATTATTTCACTGTCCCACCTTACAATATCCAATCGGAAAATGAGAAGAACATACAATTTAACTATTCTCACCAGTAAAGACATACTAGTAGTTATATCAATAGCAACAAAATCGCATTTTGGTGATTCTATTACTGAGGTGTCACCAATGGCAGAGCCACCAGCGTCACATGGCCCAAGGCTTCACGTATAAGCTCTGTGAATTGAATGCTTTTTGAACATGAGATCTAACACTTGCTCACCATATATTCATATAAATTGAGACAAGTGGCAGCAAGATAAAATCTTATCCTCACAATCAAAAGAGAAGGGAAACAACCATGGATTACAGTAGGGCACACATTACAGTATTGGTTTATGTTAAATAATCTGAGGGTTTAATGTCACTTTAAGCCAAAAAAAGTCACATTTTACCTGTATTGAACATATGGGTGTCATTTAATGCCCGATTCCCATCATAGCCTCCATGGATAAGGAAAGAAGTTTCAGACACAGAGGCAGCTGAATGCCAGCTGAAAAGAAAAGCTACGATCAGTGTTTAGAAATATATAAATCTAACATTTTATGAATACAATAACTCTATAAAAAACACTTTGTTTAATAAGCATAATACTGTCCGTTTAAAACCTACATGCTGACGTTTATCTGTACTCCCACCATCAGTTCTGGTATAGCCATCATTAGAATTAAAGTTTGCAGTTCTCCATTTGTTATTTTATTGAAAGACAAGCAGCAAACGAACTAGGTTATTTTCCTTTTTCACAAAAAGCAAGTTAAAGTGAAGGCAACTGCAAAGCATGTATCTATGCAATGGTATACTTACAGACTTATAAGAATGCACCAGCTCCAATACAAGGGGCTGAGGGGAAAAAACTTTACATTTGCTGCAATAATGTCTTTATACAAAGCAACAGGTCATTCCATTAGCCCATTCATTATTGTGTTTCCCCTTTTCTGTGGGATGCATAAAGGAGCAGGGACATTGACAGATACACTAGTATTTGTCAAACTATGATTTCATAATATATACACATTCAGATGGTCCCATATAAGGATTGGTCCACACCCATTGTAAAAATGCATATTGCACTTAGGGCACCATGAATATTTACATCATGTTAATGTCGAGAATAAAAATGAACTGGTCAGAACCGTACATGTGCTGACAAAAAGTCCTCATCAGACACCTGGCATATACCCGGTGGACTCTTCCAGATTGGCTCCTGGGACAAAAGACTTTCTCCAGTCTTGTCTAGATCAACATTTAGTACCATCAAGGGGCAAATCTCAGCACATGCAATCTTTTTCCAAGGACCGCGTGCCCCTCACTCCTTAGTGAAGGCCATTGTACAAGGTGTCAATCATAATTCCTCCTGCGCAACCACCAGTAACTCTGTGGGATCTCAACCTGGTTTTGTCAGCTCATTAAAAACATTCTTTTGAACCTATTAGAAATATTCCTCTTCTAACTCTCATTCACAAGGTGGCCTTCCTCATTGCCATCACCTCTGCGAGGCGAGAGTCTGCGTTAGCAGCCCTATCTTGTAAAGATTTCATTCTTGTCCTCCACCAGGACAAGGTTGTCTTGAGGCCCAGAGTCTTTCTTACTAAGGTAGTTTCTTCCTTGATGGTATTTGTGGCCAAATGCTGATCCAGGCCTATTTGTAGAAAGGCCAGGATTTATCCCATGGAAAAATTTCCTGGGCTAAAAGTTCTGTGCCTCACACCAAGCAAAGTATGCTTTCCATTTGCAATAGTAGACTTCTTATAGTCTTTAGCACTGAGGGAATTGCCAATTCAGAGATGCCCCTCAGGACTTTGGCTTCAACAGCCAAAGCCAGCGACCGTGAGCAGGATGGAAAAACCAGTCCCTGGTTTGGATAAGCCCACAGAGCCTCTGCCAGAAGTCTGATCGGTTTGGAGTACCACTTCTGTCTGGGTCAGTCCAGGGATATGAGAAACACAAAAATGCTCTTCCTCTTGGTCCTGCGGAGAAGACAAGGAAGGAAAGTATAACACAATAGCGCCAGAGATGATCAATCCTCAAAGGGGTATGATGGTGTGCATACATGCAGGACGCAGCCCCGCTGCAGTCTGGGTGACTGAGACATCTAGAAAAAAGCACAAAGAGGGGGGCGCCTTTCCTGGTGCAGATGAGTTTATTCAATAACAGGTAAAAAAGTAACAGGAGTGTACTCACTGCACCTCATCTGCACCAGGAAAGGCGCCCCCCTCTTTGTGCTTTTTTCCAAGACGAAGGAGTTTTAGGGGAGGTAAGGCATAGATCTGGCTGAATTGATCCCATGGAGACACCAAGTTGGATACAATGGCACTTAACCCCTTCGTGACTGACGACATACAGTGTACGTCGCCAGCATCGGGGCTGTTTAAACAGACTCCCGTTTGGGGTTTAATAAGGAGTTGCGCTAATATTGCGCAACATAAAAATTTGCAACTACCACCATTTTATTCTATAGGGTCTTGGCATTCAGAAAATATATAATGTTGGGGGGTTTTACGTCATTTTCAGGCCTAAAATGTGGAATATAACATGGGTGCAAAAATGGAAAAAAGGGCCTCAGTCATGAAGGGGTTAATGGTCATAGAATTGAGTATCTCCCAGTGCTCTGCCCTCACGGCTTACAACCTACTCATGAAGTGAGTCTTCAGAGACATGGTCTCACCTGGAGTTGTGCCATGGCTCTGGACTCTGAAAGAAATCTGTGGCTAATTAACAGTACACTCAGGTTTGGAAAGCACTACAATGCAGAGCTCAGAGCCCAAAAGGTTACATTCCAAGCTATCCGCACAATCATCCTGTCTACTTGGAACCAGTTACGGCCTCCCAAGCTATTGCTGAGGAAATTCTGATCTGAGACCAACTCCAGCAGCTTGTAGAAAAAAATCTTAATTGAAGAAAAAGAATGAATCTTGACTGAAGAAAAAAAAACAGCTATCAAAACAAGTTTTTTTTCTCAGCAGAGCAGAGACGTCCATCCTTCTAAACACTAGCAAAAAAACGAGGCATGCTGGGAGTAGGAGGGGTTATACTGAATTGGCCAAAACATTTTTTGCCAGTGTCCAAATTCTCCTGCAGTGGCAGTATAACCCAACAGTCTCTGAATACCTATGTCCTTTTAATGAATGCTAAACAAAATTAGTTTCTTCATTTCACAGAACAGAAAAATTGCAATGCAATTCCAGTGGGAATATCAGTCAGTTCTTCTTTGAGATATTTTCATATGTGAGGTTCACTGAGCCAGATAGGGTTACAAGTTTTGCTTACCAACGAGGGCTGGGCGAGGTCCCATTTACCTCAACTGGAGAGAACTCCATAAGTCCTAGAGCAAATAAAAAAAAATGTTAGAACTTGATATTTCGGTCCTTTTCACTTTGTGTTTTTATCACATCCTTTTTAATTTGCTTTAACTAAACATGTGTGTGTTCCAAATAATGCAGAGAATGGTGCATTGAGAAATATATTTTTTTTTGCACAAATCTAATTTAACACTGCTACATACATCAGTAATATCAATAGACTGTATGCATAGCACACAAATGTAAAAGTCATTGAATGGGAACCATAGCCTTTTTCATGTTACTTAAACATACATGTGAAAGATCAACTACATGTAAACAATTTGCATTCATTAAAGATATTGTTTCTTAAAATAGTTTGTAATTTTAACCTGTACATTACATGTGAGCTTCCTTTTGATAAACAGATCTCACTGCTTATTGCAAGGAACATTATGTCTGCAGTAATGCTTTGTAGTCAAGACCATGTGATCTAGGCACCCCAGGCTAGAAGTTTGGGAGCAAGTTATCCATACAACTATTTTTGATAACAGTGCATCACGCGCGTTACATATTTTAATTTCGTTTTATTCAAGTTTTTAATAAATGTAGTGTTGGCAGCACATTGTAATAGCAGTAAAGGCTGGTAAGCGCAGAAAGCATGTTCTGTACATTTGAAATAGTTATTCGTACAAAGTAAAAGAAAGGTACTTTTCTATATACAAAAATAATATTATTGGCCAATACTGACATGTACCAGATTTACTTAAAAGTGACATTAAACCCTCAGATTTTTTTAACATTAAACAATACTGTAATGTGTGCCTTACTGTAATCCATGGTTGTTTCCCTTCTCTTTGCTGCTCTTCCTTTTAAATCTATCTCTTCTCATGCTCAGCAGAACATCTGTTTTGCAGCAGACTGCCTTGTCTCAGGAATGGATACACGGTGTCTGTGTATAGGCTTGTAACCTGAGCCAGCACTACAGGAAGAGGCACTCAGCTGCAAAGGGAAGATCTCCCCCAGCATGAGAAGACATGAGGATTTAAAAGGAAGAGCAGCAAAGAGAAGGGAAACAACCATGGATTACAGTAAGGCACACATTACAGTATTGGTTTATGTTAAAAAATCTGAGGGTTTAATGTCACTTTAAGCGAATAATAGGCCCATTTTTAACACAATGACCCTGATTTACTAAACGAATAGAGCAGGTTTACTTTCAAAGTGTTTTTTTTTTTACACTTCCCTTTTGGATGAGGTGAAACAAAATGAAGATTCACGTTGCAAAGAATAGCCAATCATGCGAAATGAAAAAACAAACAAAAAAAAATAATTTTTGCTTGCACAATTTCAACTCACTAAGCTTAGTGTAAATTCCCATTGTGTGGTAAAGGAGGTTAAGTTGTACTGAATTCAATCCTCCAAAAATTCACTTATGCTCTTACTTCTAGTAAATCATCCCCAATAACTACAAGCACACATGGTTTGGCACGATATGCTGCACCAGCCGGGGACAACAGGATAGAGTAACCCCATGTTTTACCAGAAACTGGTTGGTTACAAATCAAGGAATTTGAAAGGTTCAGTAAGATGGTATTCGTGTAGCATGTCAGGTTGAGTTTTGTGTGCAGATTGCACTTACCCATGTACCACCAATTTGCCATTTTATTGTAAAGCTCCAACCCTCTTCTGAACACAGGCTGGAATGAGGGCCAGTTCACACCAATTACGGTACATTCTAGAGCAGTAGCTGTGTTTTTTTGCGTTCGCACTGGACCAGAATGCAGGCAATGTTTTGCCACAAGTCCGATCGCACTGTGGGCAGGGGGATTGGCTGGGGTGCCATTGATGGCAATGCACTGCCATGCCCCTTCCCGCTCTGGAAGGAAGGGGGGAGTTTAGTATGCGATTACAGTGTGTTCCAGCAGCTACCACTCTGGAACGCACCGTAATTAGTGTGAACCGGCCCTAAGACTAACTGGCAAAACAGAGCCATAGAGGCAAATGTAATTTGTACACAAAACAACCCCAATAATACTTCTAAGTTCACATATCTTTTACAACTATTTATAACTGTACATGTAAAAAGGGAAAGTGAACATTACATTTGTTTTTTTAATGAAAATACTATGGACAACTAAAAAGACTGATTATCGAAGTTTGACTTTCTTTGCTTAGGTAAATTGAAGCCATTTAACAATATTTACAATCGTTACTTACCCAGATCAAGCAGAAAGAGATCATTATAACACACTGGTGTGTCCCAACCTCCAAATATGTAGAGCTCTCTGTTTAATAAGCTGGCAGTGTGCCTAAACAGAAGAAAATAGATCCGTTAAGCAGACCTCTCTCCTTAACATACAATAAACATGGCAAATAATCATATACTGCATATACTGTATGTCTTTACCTAAGGGGAAAAAAAGAATGAAGTAAAAAAATTCACCATAAAAATCCTTCCCTTAGAGTTCATTGAGGGACACAGGTTGTCTTAAACCTTCGTGTTATGCTGCCGCCTACAGGGGGATTGGAAACTGGCAAGCAAACAAACTGTAAGCCGGTCCTGGGAAAACCCCTTCTACCACCAGCGTGCCTCAGTTCTATGGCAAGTCGTTCCAAAAGTATGATTATAAACACACAAGGGTTGAACATAGGTCCCTCAATGGACTGCAAGATGCCTAAAAGCAGACCAACTGAGGGGTAAGCACAAATCAAAAAAAAACACGCTAACAGGCCCATGAAAGACAACTGAACTGGGGACTGTCTACAATTTTAAAGAGCCACCTGGCTAGCCATCGAAACATTTGGGCGAGTACGAGTACTCGCCCAAATACTCGGCATCAGCACCGATACTAGTATCGGTGCACCCCTACTTACAATTATCGTTCGAAAAAACGAATGCGTTCCGTTTTTCGTACAATAATCGGCCAGTTGATGGGAAGCGCAGCATCGCAATTACTGTACAACTGGCCGAATTTGGTTGAACAGCCAGACTAGAAAACTTTTCATCAAAACAGACGAAAATCGATGGATTAGTGGCATTTTCGTACAAAAATCGCAGCATGAACACTGCAAATACGATCAACGAAATTTGGCCAGTTAGTATTACGATTATCGAAATCTACATTGGTCTGTGCATGATGGGCTATTTGTGCAGAAGTTGAACGAGGGTGTGATGACAGGACAAATAAAATTGAATAATTGTAAGGTGCATGGACACCTTTATTGTCAAGTTAACTGATGCATACTGAAGCTGCTAAAGTTGGTCTGGGAATCTAGATTTCAATGGCTCCTTGTCAGAAAAGGGTTAAGGGTAACAGTTCAATCCTTTCACTATACAGGTTCAGTAAAATGTTACACAATAGGCATATTTTGTGTGTTGGGTCTCAGTACAATGGATTGGTCATACTATATATTGTGGACTGATCTTTTGGAATGTTTCCTTTTCATGCAGCAGAGATCATCTCAATGGTTCAGGTCACATTCTGAGCACGTTCAGAGGAAACAGATCTTTCAGCAGATGGATCTTTTTCTAACATCCAATTAACACTAATGTTGTAGAGCCACCAATTGTTAAGCTATCTGATAGAATCCCTTCTTGACCACAGTCACACCCGATTTTTCAGTAGACGGCTACCTTTCTTAGGTCAGGAAGCACATGAGAATTTGCTGCAGAAAATTCTTACCCTGAGCGAGCCAATGGTTTTTTCCCTAAAACAATGGGCTGGTACCAAATTTCATGTTGAGGATCAAAGATGTATACAGAATCACTGCAACCATCTGGCTGTGGGTTTGGACGAGGGAATACGCCGCCATATACAAATAATTCTCCTTGAAACAGAGAACAAGAATGATAGGAGAGAGGAGGAACTTTCCCCTGGGCCTAGGAGAGAGAAAATTGCAATATTCAATTAGATTAAATTTGAGCCCAAAACAGGTAAAGGTGAAAGCAGTACTATTAGAAAGCATGTCCTCACGAACCTCAACACTCCTCCATCTCCAGGCTTCTGTATCCAAAATATGAACATCATTAAACCACTTCTTGTTTTTTGAACCTCCAAACACATAAATCCGGCGGCTTTCTGGATCAAAGACTGTAGTGTGACCTGTGCGTGCTTCTGGAGTGGAACCATCAGCCACTGCCTCCACAGGAGACCATGTGTCCGTCTCTAAAATCATAAGAATAATGCATAAGCAGCTACATTAATCTAGCCATCTGCTTACATTAAATATACTGTATATAAACCAATATTTAATGTCACTCCAATTGAAAAAAAACACAAAGAAAAAAAAAACTACGGTAGTGCTGCCAAACATTTAAAGTTGCAATGAGAATTAGCGACGCAACAGATGGGAAAAGTTACCGAAACTCCTTCACATGCAGTACAACTAAAACACTATGTAGTAGACCAGGGCTACTTTTCCACAAAATTTCCACTCGCCCCCTCGAGAAGCCGCGCTCGAAGCTGTCAGGATGGCCGAGCGGCGAGGAGATCGGAGCCGCTGTCATCCTGTCAGTTTCAGGATGACAGCGGCTCTGTGCGAGGCAGAGTGGGGGATGGGTAAATATAATTGATATTTACCGATCCTCCGTGTGAGAAGGACAAACACTGGAGCGATCGTCTGATCACTCCAGTGTTTGTAAATAACTGGGGACACATAGTGCTATGTGTCCCCAGTTATGAATGAACAGGATGTGATTTACATTACAGCCTGTTCATTCTGGATTTCGTGTGTGTTGTGCTGTGTGCGCGTTGTGCCCTGTGTGTGTTTGTTTGTGTTATGAAGGGCAACTGGTGGCGAGTAACTTCGAAGGCCTGGCTAGTAGCTCAGGACCTGAAATTTTGAGCCCTGTAGTATACCAAACACTTCTACATTCTAACCCTGGCGTCAATTTCACTTGAGGCAAAGGTGAATTCCAAATTAGGTTTACCTGTATTCAGCTTCCACATGGAATCCTTACAGAACTGCATACGTGTGCCTTGTCCCCCTATCAGTATCACTGTTTCAGAATCAGCAGGGCATAATGCATGACCCCAACGTCCTGATGGGACACCTACATGTAAAAACAAAAGCTATTTAGCAAAGCAAGTTATGTTACTGAATACAGCTTAATGACTATTATATCATGTTAAAGGAGGCTAAAAGCAAAACAGGGAAACTCAGATCATATATTACTTCCTAATTTCATGACAAAATGCCCTTATGAAGAGGTCCCTTACTTACCTGAAATGCCACTGGTGGCTTTGACAAGACCTGTTGGCTTGGTCAATGGAGCACTTTTACTGTTCTTATTCTTCTGCTTAGCTGCATCACCTTTATCAAGCCCCTTGTTAGGACAAATGTTCTCCGCTTCAACCTTCAATCGTTTTCTCTTCTTGCTTTCCTGGTTTGGTCCATTGTTCTTAAAGTTTATCTAAACCGAACAAAAGATTTATATATTGCAGCTTGCCAGTCCCTATTTGTGCAGGGGTGTGGGAAAAAAACTACTTGCCCAAGGGCTAAAACGGGGGCCCAATTTACTTGTCCCGATACAAATAGTGTTAATCAAAACTGTATTTAACTGTGCTAAGAAGCGCTTCTCATTGAGCCTGACCACGCTGACCAACAATTGCAATTTGCAAGTGAAATTCAAAATGCAGGGCACAGGACTGCACTGGGCATCAGTACAGTGTACAGATTGTACACCCGTACTGGTGGAGGGAAAGGACTGTTCGCGGAAAGGCAAGTAGGGCGGGGGGGAGGATGGGGGGGATGGGCAGATTTGATCGGTAATTCCATTTTACCAAATTACTTTGAAAAGTGAACTAACACTTTAATGCACTTTGTACATGTAAGCGAGTTCTGCTGCCTGGCTACCACAATATAAACACACAGTGGAATGGTGACAGACACAATGTGCGTTTATTTGCATGCAGGTGGCAGGGGCAGCGGGATTGGTTTTAATTTTTATCACTTTTTCTTTTTTTAAATTTTTATATATTTTATTATTTTTTCACCTAATTTTATTCCCATCATTCTCTTTATGGAACCTGCCCTCCATCACAGAACAGATCTTCTGTGCAGTTTCTGACAGCTGAGACAGGTGGTGCCGTGATTACAGCACTCCGGTCTCACTGATCACGCAGAGCGAAGAAAGGACGTTCTGCTCCCAGCTCTCCATCTTGAGCTCATTTGCCGTGGTCCCGGGTTCCCAAGCAGAGTGGAGGACCCCGAAAACCACAGCAAGGTTGTTGATCTGATCAGCAAATGATCTGATCAGAGAGGTCATTATTATTGTTTAATATTTAGTGTCTTCCTGTGGTAACACACACGTTGCTCATTGCTTGTCTCAACAACCTCAGTGAACAGACTCTCACCTTAAGGCCTGGTTCACACCTGGGCGTTTTACAGCGCGTTCCTACGCGTTCGTAAAACGCGAAACATGTGAAAACCAATAATTGCCTATGGGCATGGTTCCCACATGGGTGTTTTTCAGTCCAAAGAAGTACATGAGCTTCTTTGGGGCGTTTTTCCACGCGTTTCCATTGGTATTCCCAAGTGTGGATCGGGGTTAGCAAATCGGTAACCCCGAGCCACACTCGGGAATACAGCGTACAGGTCTTACCTTGTCTGCGATCCCCCGCTGTGTCCTCCGGCGGCTGCCGACTTCCGGGTTCCGTCCCTTGTGAGCGGCTGCGTCGCAGGGGGGCAGAGCCGGCGGGAAGTTCGAAAGTGATTTTTTTTAAAATAGAGATAAGGAAAAAATAAAAAAATCATACCACCAGTAAAAACGTGCTAAAAAACAAGCCGAAAAAATACACTCAGGTGTGAACCCAGCCTTAAAGATGGACCACATGTAAAGACAGGATCAGTATTTTATGATGACCTTTTCTTTATATCAGACATGTGAAAGTCTGTTCGCAGAGGTTGAAGTAGAGGCAAGCACTTAGGGTGTGTGTTACCACAGGAAGACACTTAATATTCACTAAAAAGAATGACCTCATTCTGATAAGGCTTTGAACATCTTATTTGGCATTCTTTTATATTCATTATCTGGATTTTATCTATTATTGTACAAACATGTGGAGTTCACTGGTTTGCACGGTGCATTAAAAGCTTTTTGTTTTTGCAGTTTTAAGTTTATCATTGGTTGTGTAATATATTGGAGTGTTGGTTGGCTTCATAGGCTAGGAAATTGAAATTATTTTCATCACTGAAGTTTGTATACATTATATTGCTGTAAACATGTTACTCAAGATCATAAGAGATAACCATTTCTATTTTTATAAAGGTGTCAATCATGATCATAAGACAATGAGTTAATAATCATAGGGTGTGTTATTAGATATGATACATCAAAATAGACAAGTGGTATGCAAAGTTGCATCATGTTGTCAATGTAATAAGCTTCACTCAATGTGACCCTGTGCACCCTTGAGGATAATAAAACTACCAGTCTAAGCAAAATTTGGGTTTGGTCTGCCATCTTGTTGGCATACCAGAAAAACCCATTTTACAATCCCAGGGCTTCCTTTTGATTGGAATGCGCCTTTAAAAACCATAGTGTTCATCCGCCCATATTCTTACCTGCCCTTGCATTAGCATTGTGACATGCAGCTCAGAGCCATCCAACTTACAGGTCAGATCATCACTTGAACCACACTCCCAGACGAAACACCTGCAGTATGAGATACATTTATCAGGATCATGCAAAATCTAGTTTTAGGAATAGAATGTCTTACATCAGATTGGTTTATATTATTTTTATTTGACAATTCTCATGTTAAACACTTATCTATACATATCAGTCCCTTCAAGTAAAACAGCTTACAATCTATTAAAGTCATGTATAAATGTATCAGGTACAATCCTGGCTACAAGCCAAATACACTGCTTTTATGTTTCTGGATTTTGTTAAGAGTACCATCTGTAGTTATGCCCTGCAAATGGCACCCTTGGTGGTATATGTTTTCAGCTTTTAAATATTGACTTCTGTTTAAACCTAAATTCAGACAAAATATATATACAGCCACATAAAAAAGTAAGTGCACCCCATGGAGATAGTTGAACAGGAAAAACTTTAGATCTTGATCTAAATACTACCTACAGATAAAGGTGATATACTTGAACACATAAAATTGACATGATGTATTCATTTTCATAATCTAAATAAAAGAGAAATGCAGATTTGCAAGGCTTGAAAAATGTTATGGTGTCTCACCAGTCAGTCAAAAATGTCACCAGTCAGCACGACCGGACTATAGCCTTGCAATTTATGTTAAAAATTTTTAGGGACACATAGAGCTTTCTTTTGGTGGTATTTAATCACCGCTGGGGTTTTTGTTTTACTATATAATGAAAAAAGTACCGTCAATTTTGAAAAATAAAAAATGTTTTCCCTACGTTATGTTAAAAAACATGTATTCTTACCCATATTTTTGGTAAAATATAAAAGTCGGGGTCACATCGGGTAAATAGACACCAAACATGTCAAGCCTTAAAATTGCGTGCGCCTTCAGTTGAAGTTGACATGAAAATTAGTCTTTTATTACAATAAAGATCTGAAGCCCAACACCAAGGAATGTCTCAAAAGAAAACAGAGGGTTGTGGACAGCCCCAGTCAAAGCCTCTACTTCGTTCCCACTGAAATTTTCTAAGGAGAAGCTGAAATGGACAGTTCATGCAAGGAAACCCACAAACCTATTGCAACTAAAGACATTTTGCATGGAGAAATGGTGAAAAGTTTCTGTCATCAAACGGTGGACAGTTACACAAAATGCCTAGCAGAAGTCATTTATGCTAAAGGAAGCAATATCAGCATTTTGATGCCAAGGATGTTCTTTTTCCATAGTACACCATTACATCTATTGCTATTTCTGTTAAATGGATTGAAAAGGCACATTTTTCTTATTCGAATATACCACATCTAGCTGTAGACAGGGTTTGAATAATAATCTAATGCTTGTCTGTTCAAAAACCTATGCAGGGTCCACTTTTTACCATAAGGAAGGGTAACAGATTTGCCCTGGGTTATCCAGGGACATAAATGACACCTACCACATTCATAGGTACCTACTTCTTTGGCGGTATCAATGTCCAGAGTTGCTTTGTAATGACTGCAGTGGTGTGAAAAAAAAAAAAAAAAAAAAACCTACTTGTCCAAGGACTAAAGTGGGGGCCCAATCTACTTGTCCCTCCTAACAATCTACTTGTCCCTTGTAACAATCTACTTGTCCCTCCTGACAATCTACTTGTCCCTCCTGACAATCTACTTGCCGTGATACAAAAAATAAAAACAGCCAAAACCGTATTCAACAGTGCTAATTTGCGAGCGAAATTCAGAATCCATGGCACAGGGCTGCACTGGACGGTAGTACGGGGTACAGATAGTACACCCATACAGGCGGAGTGGAAGGACTGTTCGTTGAAAGGCAAGTATAGCGGGGGTGGAGAAGGGGACACATTTGAGCGGGTAATTCCCTTTTCCCAAATTACTTGGGAAAGCGAACTTGCCCTTTAAGGCAGCGTGTGTGTGTTCTAGTCTTTAAGTGTACCTGTACCCTTGTATTTTAGGAGGAAGGCATCTAAATTATTTTTGAATGATTCACTGTGCTGTTCAGTGGCATCAGTGTTCCATTACTCTGAATTGCAATGTGGTGTGACTGTGTGCCACCCGTTGCATTCACAGGGAATAGACCCAACAATCATTTTTAGGATTGCTTTTTTTGCGTTTGGGGTTTTAAGTTTTAGTTCATTTTTTTGGGAGGTATAGTTTATGTTTATATTATTTTGATCTTTTAAAGTCTTTGTCTTGAGATCAGTGGCCTGAACTTGTAGGTTACACATTTGTTAGCAGCACATCACCGCACACTATTGGCTGCCCAGCTACCACAATATGGCACACAGTGGAATGGGGGCAGCACTCAGTGTACACACACACACAATGCCCTACAAGTGCATTTATTCACATGGAGATGGAGGGGGCAGCGGGGTTGGTTTTAATTTTTTTAAATTACTTTACAGGTTATACAAGAATGACAAATTAGAAAGAAACTGCTGACGTAAAAATAAATGGAATAGAATGCTAGAAATGAAACAGCAGGAAGGGCTGATGTGAGTAAAAATCACAGAACACTTGCATTGTGCTCCACATTAAAATTTGACATAATTCTAATAAATACTAATCTGACAGTTGGCATGAAAAATCACAAACAAGGCACTGAAAATCTTTAGATGCTGAATAAATCACTTACAATGGATGCTGCTCATTGATGTTTAAAAGTTTTAGTTTCCCGCAGAATCAGCTCGTCCCTAAACTCTGCTCCTGATATTCGGGGCCGATATATTTAGGATGGCTCCTTTCCCTTAGGGGGTCCAATGGTGCCACCTTTGTGTGTGCCAGTAAGCGGTGTGTGTCCCCACAAACGCAGACACAGCAAGACAAACCACTCCCCAGCT
This sequence comes from Nanorana parkeri, assembly GCF_000935625.1. Classification (NCBI taxonomy): domain Eukaryota; kingdom Metazoa; phylum Chordata; class Amphibia; order Anura; family Dicroglossidae; genus Nanorana; species Nanorana parkeri. Next base: position 3,287,069 of record NW_017306293.1, on the reverse strand, counting down.
CCTCCTTTCTACAAGATACTAGATCAGGGGTAGCGAAACTCCGGCCCTCCAGCTGTGGGGGAAACTCTCTGGGAGTCATGTCTGTGGGAAACTTGCAATGCCTCATGGGATTTGTAGTTCCAACACAGCTGGAAGGCCGGAGCTTGGCTACCGCTGTACTAGATGGACAGCTGCTGGAGTATGCTCTGTCTTTTATTATCTTGCACTCAACAGAAAGTTCAGGGAAGCGGGGCTGAGAGTCGGAGCTAGCTGTTCAGAAACATGATGACTAAGTGTTTGGCCAAAAACTTTGAACTACTTTACTGGGCAATGTATATTTATTTGATCTGGATTCGTCACTGAAAAAAGTTTGACAGTTTAATACTACGTTAACTTGTGTACACGTTACCTAGATTCACGAGACAGTGTTCCCAAGCTGATCTTTTTGCCTCCGATTGCTTCCAGTTGGACCTTAAATTTACTATCATGGGACAATCTAGACCAGTCCCCAACACTGAAAAGCAACAGCTGGGAAGAACTAGAGGGCAATACTGGGGCAGAAAGCAGGAAGGATTCTTGAGAAGCAGATGGCAGTCTAAAGAGACAGAAAACAAAACAAGAAATAAATGAAGGCATTCGCTTATCTATGTTTTATATCAACAAGACATGATTGTTATAGCCTACTGGACACAGGAACTGCATTCATTGCTGAGCAGATATATAAAAGCAAACACAATCCCTAGGTAATATTTTATAAATAAAGGTTTAAAATGCGTTTGCAGGGTTGGGGGACTTTACATTTGGGGGGAGGAATTTTAATTCTTTTTTACCTCATTGCTATCACATGGGGGAGCTCACAAGCCCCCTATGAGATGCCACATTGGAGGTGACAGGTTCTGTATAAGGTGGCATTAGGGGTCTTCTAGACCCCTAGTGTCACCTTTCCACTTCACTGGATAAAGCTGCTGAGGCAGCTGAATCAAGTAGTGGCTGGAAGCAATAGCCAGCCTCCTATTGGCTATTTTAAATTGCAATAGCCAATAGCAGGCTGGCTATTGCACCTGCCCACTGCCTGCTGTCAATCAGTAGAGGAAGGAACAGAAGGAAAATGTTCTCCTTCAGGTCCTCCTCTGCTGATTGACAGCAGGCAGTGGACAGGTGCAATAGCCAGCCTGCTGTTGCAATTTACAATAACCAATAGCAGGTTGGATATTGCTCTCAGCCACTGATGGGAACTTTGATGCCGGCTTTCTACCGCTGGCAGAAAAGGGGGCAAGGGGAGTAGCAAAGGTACAAGGGCAGCAGCAGAGGAAGGATGCCAGCAGGGAGACAGCGGGGTAAGGCACAACGTTCTCTCCTCCTAGCTGGTGCTGGCTGCAGTGGTCTGTGTCCCCGCTGCCGATACAAGTGGGAGAGTAGCGGGGATTGAATGGGACACAGACCGCTGCAGCCAACACCAGCGGGGAGGAGAATGGGGAAGCAAAGCCACGGCAGCAGCAAGTAATCGATTGACAATTCTAGGGCTGCAGCTAACGATTATTTTCATAATCGATTAGTTAGCCGATTATTACGTTTGATTCATCGATTAATCAGATTTAAAAAATGCGAGCTGGTATACCAGCGTAGGCGCGAGCGGCTCAACCGACGTGGGCGTGGCGTGCAGCGGTGAGCGGGTATACCAGCGTGGGTGTGGCGTAAGCAGCGGGCGTGCGGGAAATTTTAATTTTAGCCGACGAATCGACGATGGAAAACGTTGACAACGTTTTCCATCGTCGATTTTAATCGACTTAATCGAATAAACTTTGCAGCTAGACAATTCTCATTATCGATTATAATCGATTAGTTGTTGCAGCCCTAGTAATATAAGTCTCCCCCAAAAAGCGAGGAAAAAAACACCAACATTTTAAAACTAAATTAGCAAGTTAAAGCTTTATGGGCGACCTAACCCTTGTGTTATGATGCGATCAAGCCTTGATTTTACATTAAACGACCTGCCTCTGGAGGGTGGCTACTTTTGTTCCTCATGGTCCCTGTGTGTTGTACAGTAGCCACCTCTCCAAGCTCAATCCTGTGATGGACTACAATCTCAATATAAATTAGTCAATTAAATGTGAGATTGTAGTCCATCACAGTAGTGAGTTTGGAGCGGTGGCTACCAGACAACACACAGGGACCATGAGGAACAAAAGTAGCCACCCTGCAGAAAGGACAGTGTCAGCACCAACATTGCAGTGTATGACACCTTCAGCAACAAGGTGTATTGGGGTGTCATTCAGACCACACTGCAAGATGCATGCACAATGTAATAACTTGGACAAGGCCCAAGTGTGTTGTCACATTACAGTGCCTTTCACCTTGATTGGCACCCAACACACATGCACTGCAGGACACCACTACACTACCGTGCACTTGGTTGCCAAAATCGTGCATGTGCATTTTGTTTGACATTCTGGTGCGTTGTAAACTCATCTGAAGCAGCTGTCTTATAGCACCAGGGCGGTACCTTATACATATTGCAGGGTGATGGCCGCTATCAATAATAGAGAATGAGATCAAAACAGCACCCTGGGTGACGTCACGAGGACGAATAATTCGCAGGCACAGGTGATGTAAAAACTTAGCTCCTCCCCTCCCAGTAATTACCGTTGCAGTCTCACGGGGGGCTCCTGAGTATTGCACAGGACGTAGAACTCCGGCAATCCCTCCATGGTCTCCGAATATCTCCTACAGCGAGCAGCTTCCCGCCAGATTAGACACTGCCCAGCTCCAAAACACCCGCCACAATTAAACCACGCCCCCTCGTCCAATGCCTTTCTGGCCTCCGCCCTCCTGACCAATCAGCATCCATAGAGCCGTCTCCCAACCACGCCCCTTGTTTTTACTGTGAGGACTGAAGAGCACGGTTGGCTGTCTTTGCTGTCAGCTGATCGCTATGTATATTGGTATGACAGTGATACAGAACGGGACAGAATGTATATAGACTGTCAGAGAGGGATGGGGACGGTGCTTAGTGCTAGCGAGGTGTGTGATGATTGGTTCGGTGAATGCAGAGTCAGACAGCGGATGATTACTAGAGGCTGGCACCACGATCTGATAACTTCACGATATTTACTAACTTGCATATTCCTATCTGCTAAATGGCAGAGATCAGTCATGTTACTGCACTAGCTCTGCAGAGTTGCTAACATTTTAAAATCAGTAGGATGGCCAATCAAGGGCCTGTTCACACGGCGTCCGTTTTCTGCGCTGACCTGATCCGTACGCTCCTGCACTAAAAATGTATCCCCATGTGTTTTATGGGCTACAGTTCTCAGGTGCGCAGTCCGTTCAGGTTACGACAGAAAAATACTGCATGTCACATTTTGTACGGACCGGAAACGCAAAACGCGTAAGAAACGCACTGCAGCTAACATACTGACAGCCCCACTCCAGCAAAAAACCTGGAACGCGGCAAAAACGTACTGCATTAGCAAGCTATATATTTTGTGTTGTTCTGAGTTGGCGCCCTAATGTCTCCAGGTGGCTTGGTGGCCTATACAGGCTCTCAGGTGGGCTGTGCAACTCTCAAGTGGGCTATACTTTTAATTTAAATCTTATTGTATGATTTATCAGGTAGTACAAGTACATGGATATATTAGGTGGGCTCAATCAGCCAGCGAGCACCGCAGATATATGAAAAAAAATCTAAATAAAATAAGTACTACAATCTGAAATACATATATTTTATTTTATGTCTCTCCCAGTCCCCAGCATTCATCAAATGTAAAACTTGCCCGTGCCTGCATTCACCGAACCAATCATCACACACCTCACTAACACTGTTCAGTGACATACAATGTAAATGCAATACAAATTCTTCCCAGTTCCCACTGCCTCTCCCAATCCCCACTGTCTCTCCCAGTCCCTGGCAGTGGCGGAACTACCACCGGTGGGGCCCAGCACTGTCCCGGATAGCATCGGATTGGTATACAGCGGCCAGCAGGCCCCCCTTCTCTGCGTCGGGAGCAGGGCCGGACTGGGCTGGGGAGCAGGGTGGCAATTGCCCCCGGGCCTCTCTGCTGCCTTTAAAAAAGGGCCCCTGTCCGGGGCCGTCAGGGGACCCGTCACCGCCCCCGCTAAATAAAACCTCCGGCCGCCCGTGCAGTGGCTCCCTCCGCCGCCTCTCTGCCACTTGCACCGCTACAGATGCAGCTCTGTAATCGGGCGGCCGCTCGCTCCTGAATGGGGTCCTCGGGAGGCCCCCGCGAGCGGCCCTCTACAGTGCCTGATTAGAGGGTCGCGTCTGCCTGATCCAGCCAGCCCGGATCGCATACCGAGGGATTGCTGGGATGTGTAGTCCTCTATAGCCTGTGCCATTCTGGATTGCACTTTTGGCTAAATGCCGAAAGTGCCATTTTTTTCAGCGAATCTGCCGCTCCAGGCAAACGCCTTGTTTGCCTCGCGGCAGATACGCCCCTGGATACAGTGGCGCATCCCTGCTTTCTTTCCTCCCCGCTGGGCGCTGCTCTGTGTCCCAGCGGGGTCACAGAGCCTGGGCTCCCACCCGGGCACAGGATTCCAAACCCGTAGTGTCCGGGTGAATCCTGGACGGTGGCAACCCTACCTAGGGATGGCCCCTGCTGGTGACCGAAGCTCTTATTTGCTAAAGTCTACTTAGTGGCAAGCAGTAGACAGAACACGGCATAACCACAAAATGGGTGGGTGTCGTGTCCTTCAATGAGCGCAGAGGATTTTACTGTAAGTTCTCTTCTGTTCATTGACAGACATGGCCAATTATATGATCTTGACCAATTAGCAGAAGGTGGGTTCAAACAGAGACAATAGAAAATAATAACTTGCAGGGGGAGGGTGGCCTCCAGCACAGGCTGCCCCTGGGTTGCCTTTTGTTTGTTGCCTACTCCTGCAGGTGCTGATATGACCCATCAGTTAAGATCTGATTATCCGCTGTGTCCTTTAACGAACGGAAGACAAAGTTGTTTGTCACAGCTTCCGGCTTGTAGTGTTAGACCTTATCCTTCTGCTTCGTGTCTCGCAGACTCACAAACATCGGTACAAAATATTTTTTTTAAATGCAGCTTATGCCCATTACATTTGTGTTTCTGCTGACGCTTTGTCTGAGCCTGCTGTCACTGATATTAAAGTCAAAATGTTTTTAAGCGATGTTAAATGCTGAATAAATCACTTACAATGGATGCTGTTTCTTACAGGATTAAGAGTTTGGAGAAGGCAGGAGAAGTGAACAATCTAGGACAACATAGCTGATTTGGAAAAATTCTCCAGTTCAGCTTACTTTCCAATTCAGCTTTGCTGTCCTAGATTGTTCACTTTGCCTGCTTTCTCCAAACTCTTCACCCTTTTGTGAATAACACTGCTAAATGATTAAAAGTTCTAGTTTCCAGCAGAATCAGCTGGTCCCCTGAGCACTGACCCTGATATCCTGTTTAAGGGTGGCTCCTTTCCAGGGGCGTAACTAGAAATCACAGGGCCCCATAGCAAAATTTTGTATGGGGCCCCGTGATTTCTAGTTATGCCCCTTGCAGAGCCCACTCGATATCCCACCTGAGGGTGAACCTGCAGAGCCCACCATAGAGTCTCTACGGTGGGCTCTGCAGGGTTACCCTCAGGTGGGCTGGTCGCACTCCTTACCTGACCGCCTCCTCTTCGTCCACGGTCGCTAATGGGCCCCGCCTCCTCCGCCGGGCCCGCTTCTTTCTTCGTCACCGGGGCCCACCTCCTCCCCTGCTGCCGACCACGGGCCCCACCTCCTCCACTGCCGCCTCTCATTGACTCTGTGGAGAGGAACGGGCTGTTGCACAGATTACTGGCAGTGATCTGAACAGCTGCGTCTTCGTCTTCAGCCGCCATTGAAAGCCACTAGCAGAGGATCCCATAGCGACCCAGGCAGCCCGCACGGCATCTGGCCGGGCCCCACTGCACCCCGGGCCCCATAGCGGCCGCCTGGGTCGCTATGGTGATTGTTACGCCACTGCTCCTTTCCCTTTCAGGGTCCTTTGGAGACCCCCCATCCCACCCTTCCTTCTTCGAACTAGTACATGGACAGCTGCCACAAACTGCTCTGTCCCTTGCGATCTTGTACAGGACAGAAAGTTCAGGGAAGTGTAGCTGAAAGAGTTTTAGCTGTTCAGTTGCATGATGACTGAGTGTTTGTGTAAAAATGTAAAGAAATACTTTGCTGGTCATTGTATATTTGTTAGATCTGGATTCATTATTGAAAAAAAAGTTTGATAGTTCAATACTACTTTGTAGGTGTAATGGGTGTACTGTCCGGGACCCCTTCATCTGTATAATTTCCCTTTTAATACTAGATTCAAAAGTTACCTGAAAAGAAATAAAGTTAGATTTAATACTTACATTACCCCGTCTTTCTTCCACGACACCTAGAAGGGTGATGTGACACTCCTTCTGGGGGAGATCCTGAGGAATACATGTGTAGCTCCCTCTTACCTCTTGGAGGCGGGTTGAGGGACACAAGATGGCTCAGTAGGGTAGCATCTCAAACCTCAGGGCAGAATCTTTGACTCTTTGTGGGGGTGGAAGAAATTGGGTGCCAGTCTTTTTAGAAATTTTGAAGAGTTTATTATAAGACCATAACCTCAATGAGAAAGGGTCAGGGCACAGGATACCCAAACAAGTGACAAAAATTAAACTCCAGACTTCTAATCACATTGAGGGGAATTTATCAAAACTGGAGCAGACAAAATCTGGAGCAGCTGTGCATGGCAACCAATCAGCTTCTCTCTTTCATTTTCAAATATTAACTCAACAAACTGAAGGGAGAATCTAATTTGTTGCCATGGGCAACTGCTCCAGATTTTGTCTGCTCCGGTTTTGATAAATTCCCTTCATTCAATACAGAGATAAGGGCCTTGAAGCCCATACCAGCAATCTGTACTCTTCAGACTTTAAATCGCCACCAGAAAGCACATAGTAAGAGCTTTTTGATAAATCGTGTGCACTGCGCTACTGCTCATAAACGTGCATAAACTTCCAAACAATGTGTACATTTTCATAAACATACATTTTCAAACATAATAATAATCAATATGACAATATTCAATAATAGTCCTTAGTAAATCGGTATAAAGTGCTTTTGTGCAAAATCCACAATGTGACAATGATCCTCTGAAATAAAGTGCTCCAGACTCCCGATGTGTTAAGGTAACTGAGTAAACACTCACCAGAGAATATTTAGCGCAGCACATTTATATATATACACATAGTAAGAGCTGTTGGAAATACACCAGCATATGCTGATACAGTATGTACTGATTGTATTGCTGAGATGTTATTAAGTCTTTTGTAGATGGCGCTGTAGCTCAATGGTAGTCTATGCTAGTTTTCTATATGCATGCATACGTCTATGATATACATACAGGAAGTTCACCCTTTATGTTTCCTGATAATGCTGTATTTCTGTATACATACATGCAAAGTCCTGCTAAGCAAGTAAAACTTAATTCAATATCCCTGAAGATCTCAGTGCTTTATCTAGACGCATAACCAACAGGTTATGGGCCCAGGCCGAGTATTAAGCAGTGATAAGTCTGAAGTACTGCTTAGCTTCTAATATAAGATCGCCCCATGCATTTTAAATCTCCACTAGAATTACATAGTTACATAGTATTTGAGGTTGAATAAAGACATTAGTCCATCAAGTCCAACCTATTAGGATCTCATTCTAGGAGTACCTGTACCCCTGTATATTACCTGTACCCCTGTATATTACGGTCCCTTAAGAAATCGTCCAAAAGTTTCTTGAACAATTCCACATTATTTGCTGAAATCACCGCCTGTGGCAGTGAGTTCCAGACCCTAACTGATCTTACTGTGAAGAACCCCCTTCGCCCCTTGTGCTGGAATTTTTTTTCCACCAATTTTAGGTGATGGCCTCTAGTTTTTGTAAATTTTTGTAAATTGAATGTCAGCCTGATTCATTAATTAGACAGAGGCTGTGTGATCATTGGGCGGCATATATGGCCGTATAATAGCAAATTCCTTGTAATGCTGCAGTAGAGCCAATCACTCTAAAGGTGCCCATACACTTTACAACCATCGCAAGGCCTTAGTCTTGCGATGGTTGTAAAGTAATAAAAAAAACGTACGATCTGCCCATCTCGGACAGGCAGATCGTACTTGCGATCATCGCAAGCCCTCCCTCCTGAGGGGCGGGCTTCTGGTGACCGCAATGCTGAACGGGCAGTGTGCGCGGTCGCACACCGGCCCGTTCGGCATTTGTCTCCCGAGCATGCCACAAACCAGCCGAAAATCGTACGATTTTTGGCTGGTTTTCGAACATGCTCCTTAGACAAAAGACGTGTGACCGTACAGTATAAACGGTCGCACGGCTTCCATATACCTTGCGATTATCGTACGATCGAGAGATTTCCCACAATTATCCTGCGATAATCGCACAGTGTATGGGCAACTTTAGACTAGTCATAATGGAGGGTTTTTATCTGATTGGTCGGTTTCCATTCTTATACCCCACTCTCAGGGAAAGCAAGCTATGATTCTGATTAAGGGGCCTTGCCCCTGAAACGCGTCAATCTTGGCTGACTGCGGCCGGTGTATGGTGATGTGACCGGAGGCTACCGTGTTGCATAGTCGGGGTGATACCATGTGGGTTAACAGACAGTGGGACCTCTTGTTTGTTGCTAAAGCCTGATGAAAACGTTTCCTTGTGAGTACATTTATCCCTTGTTTTATTCATCCTAATAAACGATTTAACATACGGTGATGGCGCTCTGTTCCCTTTTGTTTTCTATGTTCATGGTGAGAGCCCCAGAGCCTTGGATGAGCAGCCCCTCAAGTCTGTGTGAAAAACTGTGATTAACTGTTGAAAACTTTGAGTATGCAACAGCAAGTGGATCGTTCAGCTGGCAGCCATTAGCGCCAAGAGTAAAAGAAAACTTTTTTGTCTGAACTAAACAGAATACTGCAAGTCAACAAGAGCCGCATCCAAGCTACTGAAAGATGGTAAGTAGTTCAGAAATAAAGTTTGCAATCGCAAAGCTCAACAATAGCAACTATCGGCTATGGAAGTTCAAGCTTAATGCTGCTAAGCAAAGACGACAAGTACTGAATACAGACAGACCCAGCAATGGACCCACAGAGGAATGGGACAAGAACAGGCAAGCAGAAGCAATTATAAGTGTGCTAATGGAAGATGACCAGCTCATCCAAATAGGAGATGAAAATACAGCTAAAGGTAAGTGAACTGCATTACAAAGACTGCATGAGCATTCAAAGCTAAACACTAAACTATATCTGCTACACAAGCTATATAAGATGAGGCTAGAAAAAGGCCAGTAAATGTGTGATCATGTGAATGCCATGCTGGAAATCATAGAACAACTGCGTGCAATTGGAGAGGAAATGAAAGATAACCATGTAGTGGCATTACTGCTATGCAGCCTTCCAGAGTCATACTGTGCTCTTATTAACTCTCTAGAAACCAGACCTGAGCAGGAACTAACACTAGAATGCACAAGAGGAAAATTAATCGATGAATATGACAACAGGAAAGAAAATTTGCACAATTAAGAAAATGTGAAAGCCTTTAAGGTGCATGAAAGCGCAAAGCAAAACAAAGAAATCAGAGCGTGTTTTTGCTGTAAAAAGACAGATCACCTGAAAACGAACTGTTCTATCTGGAAAACCAAGCAGAGAAAGCGAGAGGTACCTACAAGAGAAAGAGCTAAAGCAGTCACAAAGAAAACTACAGGCATATCCTTTACCGTCACCTTTGAAGTGACTCAGAACAGTATACAACGTGGATGGTGTATTGACTCAGACCTAGAAGGAAGCCTTATATCAGTTAAAACTCTTGCTAATAATGGCCTCACAGTTCAATTCCGAGGTGATGAATGTACAATCCGAAACAATAGGCAAATCCTTGCAAAAGGAAAACTAGATGAACAACTGTACAGACTCATCACTGCAGACGAACAAGTCAAAACAGCCACTCATAATCCACACAACAAATATATACATCTATGGCACAGATAACTAGGGCACCGAAACCCAGAATACATAAAAGACATTATAAAGAGGCTTATCAGAAGATATAACAATACTGCCCTGCCAAATGCTCATGACATGCAAATGCTGCATGGAAGCAAAGGCCACACGTATTCCACTTCCACAGACCACTCAAAGAAAGACCACCTACCCCATGGAGCTCATAGACAGCGACATGTGCGGACCAATGCAAACTTCCACATCAGGCGGGAAAAGATATCTACTCGTTTTCATTGGTTTCATTGACGATTATTCCAGATACACACCTTATCTGATGAAGCACAAGAATGAAACATCAGAGTTTGTAGCTATGTCCAGCAACAAATTCCAATGGAATCCAGACATATGCACTGACAACGGAGGGGAATACATCAGTAAGGAAGAGGAATCATATGTAAAGAAACAAGGTATAGTACACCAGACAACCACACCATACACTCCTGAACAAAATGATGCAGCAGAACGGAAGAATCGCACTCTTACAGAAATGGCCCGATGCATGCTGTCAGATGCCAACCTACTTAAAGTGACATTAAACCCTCAGATTTTTTAACATAAAACAATACTGTAATGTGCGCCTTACTGTAATCCATGGTTGTTTCCCTTCTCTTTGCTGCTCTTCCTTTTAAAACTGTATCTCTTCTCATGCTGGGCAGAACTTCTATTTTGCAGCAGACTGCCTTGTCTCTGAAAGGGATACATGGTGTCTGTGTGTTGGTTTGAAACCTGAGGCAGCACTACAGGAAGAGGCAACCAGCTGCAAAGGGAAGTTCTCCCCAAGCATGAGAAGACATGAGGATTTAAAAGGAAGAGCAGCAAAGAGAAGGGAAACAACCATGGATTACAGTAAGGTACACATTACAGTATTGGTTTATGTTAAAAAATCTGAGGGTTTAATGTCACTTTAAGAAATACTGGGGAGAAGAAGTCATGACTGCAACATACTTGCAGAACAGACTACCTTCAAAAACAGTTGAAAGCACCCTATTTGAAATGTGGCATGGATCGAAGCCTAGCCTGGGGCACAGCAGAGTGTTTGGATGTAAAACTTGCGCATATATTCCCAACGAGAAGCAATCCAAGTTGGAGAACATTTAAGCCAAAGAAAGTATTCTGAAGGAGTATAGTGAACAAAGTAAGGGATATAGAATCCTCCACCCAAAGACTGACAAAGTGACAATAAGTTGCAGCGTTTATTTCAATGAGAACACTTATCACCAGAAACAATGATCCCAGGGAGTTGTGAAGTGAATACGCCCAGTGAACCAGCCAAGGAATCTAAGCACAGTGAAGCAGCACCGGAGTCAGAACAAGAGGTGGAACTCACAATGGATAAGTCAAATTCCATGTTAAATTCTGCAGCACAACCTGAAATTAGATGATCTACTCGAGCAACAAAGGGAACACCACCCTACAAGCTGTCATATACTGCTAACACCTAGCATACTGGAACCAGCATTGAGGGAAGACATAAACAAATTACCAAACCGTGAAGCCAATCAATGGAGAAAGGCAGCAGAAGAAGAAATGACTGCAGACGCATTCACCAAGCCATTGCCAAAGGATTGTCACGGTTTCCTTTGAGAGAAGCTATACATCATATAGCAACGCATATGCTGTTGAGAAGGGGTGTTGGAAATACACCAGCATATTCTGATATTTACTGATTGTATTATTGATATGTAAATATGTATTTTGACCAGTTGATGGCGCTGTAGTGCAATGTTAGTCTATGCTAGTTTTCTATGTGCATGCTCATGTCTATGATATGTACAGGAAACTCTCCATATATGTTTCCTGATAATGATGTATTCCTGTATACATACATGTAATGTCCTGCTAAGCAAGTAAAACTTAATTCAGCATTCCTCAAGATCTCAGTGCTTCATCTAGACGCATAACCAACAAGAGCAACCAGACTTCCTGCAATGTCCACTGGAAGCAGTTCCTACCCATCCAGGTGAAGCCCCTTTGGTGCTTCAAGAAGGCTCCAGCATCACTCCTCCTAGATGTACCCTCCAGCAAGGCTTCAGCATCACTCCTCTTGGATGTACTCTCCAGCAAGGCTCCAGCATCACCCATCCTGGATGTACTCTCCAGCAAGGCTTCAGCATCACTCTTCTTGGATGTACTGTACTCTCTAGCAAGGCTCCAGCATCCCCCCTCCTGAATCTACTCTCCAGCAAGGCTTCAGCATCACTCCTCCTGGATGTACTCTCCAGCAAGGCTTCAGCATCACTCCTCCTGGATGAACTCTCCAGCAAGGCTTCAGCATCACTCCTCTTGGATGTACTCTCCAGCAAGGCTCCAGCATCACCCATCCTGGATGTACTCTCTAGCAAGGCTCCAGCATCACTCCTCCTGGATGAAGGCTCCAGCATCACTCCTCTTGGATGTACCCTCCAGCAAGACTCCGGCATCACTCCTCTTGGAGAAATAAAATGTTTTGGATGTATTTAGGATATGGATGGAAGGAATCACCAGCACTTACAGAATGCAAAATTCTTGTTCATTTTTGATGCAAGGGAATAAGTGCAGTATCTCATGTACACCGATCAGCCATAACATTATGACCACTGAGAGGTAAAGTGAATAACCTTAATTATCTCAGTGCACAACTCTGGCAGGCCTTGCGGCTGAAGTGCAAAAGCCAGATTACTCAAGTGATTATAAGACCTCTTGTGTGAAATGTCCTACCACCTTTTGCTCCGTTGTCTCTTATGTTAAGCTTGCCATATGGTGGTAACTTTCAGCTGATTCCTGTGTATGGAATGAAATGCGAGCCATAGTGGCCCTGCCAACCCCAAGAAACAAAGGAGCTGGGCAGAAAATTGTCAGGTGATCAGTAACTGCAGCCAATCAGCCGCAGCCGTCCCACAGCTGCTTGAATACAATAGCCAGCAGCGGAAGATTCTTCCATCCACGCTAAATGGGATTTTTTTTCATTCAGCATGCGGGCTGAAAGTGAAAAAAAAAAAATTCAAAGCTGAATTCTAGGCATGTGTAAAAGACCACCATATAAAGATATTACCTTCCTGTAACACAACAGACAGCAATACTCAGAATGAGGACCGGCACTGGGAGCCTATTAGGCAACACTACTGCATTGTACAGTGTTGTCAATCTAACACAGGAAGCTTTCTGCCAGGTGGAGAAAGCAGAGTGACGTTCTGCTGCTCCATCATTGTCCAGTAGTCGAAGCATCGGTGACCAAGTCGTCTTATTTCATTGCAGTGGTTGTCTTTAAGGTCTGGCAGGAATGACTGGATCACAAGAATTCCTAAATGAAGTCACAAATTCTTAAATAATACCAATTATATGAAGGCATTTTACCTGGAAATATAGTTGTTTGGTTTTAGGACTTATTCACACTGGCCCAGCATGCTAAGAGGTTGAGTTTTAGGGCCCAGTCACACCATAGCATTGTGTCAATCACACGATACTGTGCACAGAACACACACTACTGTGCTATTAAAGAGGAACTCCGGGAAAATTAGTATTAACCCTTGCAGTGGGGCTACCCCTGCACTGCAAGGGTTAACTGCTTGTTTTGGTCTAGGGAGGAAAAAAAGTTAAGCTCACCCGATCCCCTGAGCCGGCTCTTAAGGTGGCCATACACTTTACAACCATCGCAAGACCTTAGTCTTGCGATGGTTGTAAAGTAATAAAAAAATCGTGGGATTTCCCACGATTATCGTGAGATAATCGCACAGTGTATGGGCACCTTTAGACCGGGTGAGTATAACTTAATTTTTTCCTCCCTAGACCAAAACAAGCAGTTAACCCTTGCATTGCAGGGGTAGCCCCACTACAAGGGTTAATAATAATTTTCCCTGGCGTTCTGCTTGAATGCGCGCTATTGCACAGCGCACCTAGCGCCCGTTATCGTGCTCCCCAACACACCTCTCAGCTGCCGTGCATTGCAGCACATTGAGGGGAATTTATGAAAACTGGAGCAGACAGTATGTAAAACAGTTGGCAACCAATATGCTTATTTCTTTACTTTTTCAAAGCTTAACTGAATAAACTGAAGAGAGCTGCTGATTGGTTACCATGCACAGCTGCTACAAATTATGTCTGCTCCAGTTTTGATATTCCACTGAGGGGAATTCATCAAAACTGGGGCAGACAAAATCTGGGGCAGCTGTGCATGGTAACCAATCAGCAGCTCTCTTAAATTTTTAAATCCTAACTGAAAAACTGAGGAGAGAAGCTGATTGGTTGCCATGGACAACTGCTCCAGATTCTGTTTGCTCCAGTTTGATAAATTCCCTTCACTGTGTTTTACAGCAAGATGGAAAAAAAAGAAATACATGCGTTACTTTTTTCATCACACTGCAATACACGGTATTGAGCTGCGCTGTGACCGAGAGGTGCAATGGGGTGCCATTGAAATGAACGGCAACACAACGCACCTAGCACCCCACAACACATGGAGAGGATTTATTCAAATTGAAGCAGATAGAACCTGGAGCACTTGTCCATGGCAACCAATCCACTTTTGTCTTTCATTTTAAAATTTTGAGCACACTGAAAAGAGAAGCTGATTGGTTACTATGGCTAACTGCTCCACATTCTGTCTGCTCCATTTCTGAAAAATTACCCCCATTTATTTATTTATTTTTATTACAGGTATTTATACTGTATAGCGCCGACTATTTTGCGCAACGCTTCACATGCACATCAGTCTCTGCCCTCGAGAAGCTTACAATCGAATTTTATCTTGTGTATTTTTTTTCCCCATTAATTTTATCTTGTATTTTGTTATTTTATTTTTTTGTGTGATTTCCCCCCATTTTAAAAGTACAGTACAGAGGAAAAGCAGTAACAATAACCCGTGCACAATCTTCCATCCCTGCGATGGGCACAAAAATATCTGACTGTATGCAAAGAAAGATGATTTCCATGTTTTTAAATAACCTTTCTTACAATTATATAATGTTTTCTGAAATGATTGCGTGTATAGGAAATATTGGAAGAAGAAAATCTCTCTTATCTACATTGTCATATAATACGATTT
The DNA here is from genome assembly GCF_000935625.1 of Nanorana parkeri. Classification (NCBI taxonomy): domain Eukaryota; kingdom Metazoa; phylum Chordata; class Amphibia; order Anura; family Dicroglossidae; genus Nanorana; species Nanorana parkeri. The sequence continues at coordinate 3,272,029 of NW_017306293.1, read as the reverse complement.
AATAAGAATCACATGAGACCATCTCCTTAGTATGCCCTGCATCTGTGCGGCTGCATTGTGCTTTCATGACAACTCTGTGTTTTATTACAGTGTGCGGACTCATTCATGTGTAGAAGATGCTTCATTTATCAGAAGTGTCCCCTTCAGAAAGATGAAATCTGCTGAAATCAGCAAACGGCGAGCCATCCGCACTGCACATTTCTATTTCCTTTCATTCATCGAAATAAGCACTTGTACATACAACACATACAGTATCCCTAATTATACCAATTTTTTTTTTTCTTTTAAACTGAAAGTTAAAAAAAATAATAGAAATCAGAGTCATAATTTAAACACTTAGCCGCGCATGAATGCATCAAATAATTACACACACAATCAAAAATCTTTTTCTTTGTAACTTCCCAAATCTCTGTTTGTTCTGTCAGTCTGCCTCAACAGTATTCATCTCCTCTTTGTCAGACATACTATTATCTTGTAATCAGCACAATGTGTAAGGTAGTAATTAGCTTGGGCTGGTTTGTCTGTTTGGATAATGTGGGCGATTTTTGATTGGCTGGCGGTGATGTCATCCTGTAAGGAAGGGAGGGTGCTTGCAGTCGTCATTCAGTGTCACCCTCTGCACACACTAGACACACATATACACACACACACGCCAACAGGCTCCAACACAAAGGACATGCACAAGCACTGACACTGAGGAGTCAGTCATGCACAAATGAGGCCAACTATTAAGGAATCCATATTAACTGAGGAGGGGAACAGCTGACAAAGGTACAATTGTGTGGAATTATATGTAATCACTAATGTGCAATCTCTTTAACAATTCTTGCATGTTTTTACAAGAAACAAATAAGTGTAATACAGAAAGTACAATAATATCTATCTATCTATTTATCTATCTATCTCTCTATCATGCATGTTAGTCTTTCTTTTATCATTCAAGCAAACACTATTTTTTAATAATATTAATGTTAAGCATGCAAACATTACATACATCCTAAGTATCCACTGTTATCCCAATGTTCAATAACCACACGTTGTAGTTGACGTTCTGCATCCCAGCATGTATTTTTTTGAATAGGTATGTATAACATACAAGCTATTACATTCATAAATGGAATATGTTTGTGACATCACTTTTAGATATCAGGCTTCTTTTTTTCTTGCATTATGGCGTATTTGGTGAATTTGGCCCGTACATTGTGTTTTGCAAGGCAGCAGTGTCGTAGGATCCCTGCAGTATGTGAAGGTGATCTCTGCGTATTAGATGGAGCTCACGTTTGAAAGTGGCAGCCACTGCAGAACCACAAACAGCAGACAGGCAGCACAAAAAAAAAATCAGCTATAAAGCAGAGAAGGAATGAAGAAATTGCACATGAATTTACAGTCTTTGCTCATTTCAAATAGCCAGTAATGCAGTGTGTGTGTGTAATAAAAATCTGGGGTATTGTTACTTCTGTAAGTTAAGTTTTGAATTCCCAGTAAATATGTGCTATAGTGTAATCTCCTATTAACAGCCTGGAAACCCAACAGAGATTGACACGTCACTATTAAAATGATGCATATTATTTGTATTATACTTGACTCTTAACCGAAAAAAATGCAATGTAGACTCTTAAATTACAATATTATAAACTGATAATTCATATTTCTCCTTGCAGCATCATGCCCCCTGTTCCCCTAGAAGATCGCTCCACTCCCTTGCCTCGTCCCCGCTCTCTTCCTCTGCGGGCTCCACCTCATTCATGTATGGCTCCTGAAGTCAGAGGCCTGCAACCTGGCCACAGAGCACCATCACATGCTGACCTCACTTTGCCTGGACAACTTTCACAGCTCCAACCCCCCCGCTGGCCACGGGAACCCTGTTCTCGTCGGAGGGGTTCTCCTCCATCGCCATCCACACGGTCACCTTCATGCTTCCGTTGGGCGCTTCACCCTCTAAAATGTGGCTGCAAAGGCTGTTGGCGCCTACTTCGTCCTCCAAGAAAATCTGTGGGTTCATCCTGCAGCTGTGACCCTATTGTAACTTTTGATCCACAATTTATAGGGAGCTCAAGGGTGAGCTATGATGAGGATGATGATTACAGCGTACGTGCTATTTGGCCAGATGAGCTGGCTCGGAAAATTATGTCACGGACAAGGGGGGGAATGCTTGCGGGTTCACCCTTGCTACTGGACCCAAGAGGTTTAGAAGGGTTTGAGGTAGATGAACCAGCACGTCCCCATTCTCCTCCTCCACCATCAACACCACCACCTTTGTCTCCAGTTGAGGGGACAAACAGGAGGATTCAGAGTCTGTACCTTCTACTTGAGCCATTAACAGAGAGTTCAGGAGGAACAGGCAGAGGTGAGTGAAAGAAAAGAAAATGTAAAGATGTTGAAAAATAAAAAGAAAGAAAATGATTTTAAAGAAAATATACTGTGTGGCAAATAATATATTTCCTGACATTTGATTTTTCCTTTTATCATATATGGTTCACTGACCAATTTTAGTCATCCTTGTAACAGTCATAGATAACAAGAGCTATAACAGTTTAATAACAGATGTGGTCTCCAAGAATGACGTGGTTTCCAATGTTATCCATCAAAATTTGTTGGCAAAAGAGACAAATTATACCTTTTATGTGGCTAACTAGGTCGAATAAAGTAGCAAGCATTCAAAGACAGCTTGTGTCTTAAAGTAACACTAAACTCAGGAGTTAGATCCTAAAAATACATTCAAGTACCTTAAAGGGGTTCTAAACCCTCTGGTTTTTTTGCCTATATCTACTGCTAGCATGCAGTAGATATAGGCAAGAAGTGTACAAAAATAAATAAAAAAACGCTTAAAATCCTTTTAAACTTACCTAGTTATCGCCGCTCGTTCCCGCGCCGAGAATCAGGAACTGCTCATACGGCCGCAAAGGATCTTGGGGCGGGCGCATGCGCAGTTCCGATTCTCGGCCGGGAGACAAGGAGAGACACAAGGTAAGTCTATGGACGCGTGCACCCGCCTGCAGACACCGCTGGATCGGAGAGACAGAGCAGTCAGCGCTGGATCGGAGTGACGTCACACCGCTGGAGGGACAGATGAAAACATAGGGAAAGAAGAGGAAGATCGGAAAAAGAGACATCATTTAAGGTAAGTGCTAACATTTACATTGGGGTGAGGGAAAAAATTTTTTGCCTTTAATGTCACTTTAACTATTAACAAAAATGTATCTTATTTGTGCATCACTCAGCTGTAGACCATCAAATCATCTCTGAATTGGTGCTGACACTGTCCTTTCTTCTGGAGGGTGGCTACTTTTGTTCCCCATGGTCTCTGTGTGTGTTGTAAAGTAAAACGCCGCTCCAAGCTCACTCTCCTGATGGACTACAATTTCATGTTTAGTTTAATAATTTGTATTGAGATTGTATTCCTCCCCGGGAGTGAGCTCGGAGCTGTGGCTACTTTACAACACACACACAAGGACAATGGGGAACAAAAGTAGACAGCCTCCAGAAGGAAGGACAGTGTCAGATTCAGCATGAATTCAGAGATGATCTACAAAAAGCATGTTAACATACAAATAAAATAAATTTTTTATAATAGTTTGGTAACTTGAATGTATTTTGAAGATTTAACTCCTGAGTTAAGTGTCACTTTAAAGACTAGAATGTTTCCCAAACATGGAATCCTGGAAAGCATGGCATGTTAGTGGATGCTAAGGACAACATTTGCAAAACACTTGACTATCATGTCTGGCCAAGACCCTTGTGTTGTTCCAGTTTTAATCTATTCACTTTAGAACAGTTATTACATAAATACAAAATAAAGCCGACAAAATACACAAATGGAGAGACGGGGACAAAGAAGTAGAAACCTATGTAAGACCACCCATTGAAATAAGACTGTGCCAATCAGACAAATGGCCAATTTATTGGCTAAACAGTTTTGTATGAATGATTGTTCTATAAATGAAAAGGGCCTTCTACATTGATAAAATTGTACTTTTGATGAAATACACACAAATTAGTGTCAATATAAAACCAGTACAACTACTAGGTACCATGAACATACCATAGTTCAGATTTATTCAAAGTTCTTGAGTAAACATTCCCTGAATACATAATCAAGAGTGAAGGAGCATTAAAGACTTTTTTTATTCCCTGAAATATAAACTGATCCACCATATAATGCAACATTAGCGTACGGCAGAACAGGTGAAAGACACCTGGCTGCCCGGAACAACAAAAAGCATGTTTACATGCCGTAACACATGTAGCACATGGAGACAGCTGTAACATACATATAGAGATGACAACATATATACAGTGAATGTGATTACATTAGATAGTTCTAGATGCAATAAAGGGTGGCACTGAACTGCACTTTAATAATACCAATTAAACAAGCAATCAAAAACAAACCTATAAACAGGAAAAGAAGCAGATATGCACGTGATGGCATGATTTATAAGATAAACATGTTTCCTCTATGACACACAAACTCAAATATGCAGCTATTTGTGAATGATCTTTATGACGACACTTACAAAGAAAATGAATGTGTCCCTGAGGAGTGAGGTCAGACAGATTCCCATTATACTAGCATTTTTCCTGTTGTAAATGTGTCGGCGTGAGAAGCACTTTTGTAAAGCCAATTGTACATATAGTATAGACGTTATAGCTAAATACATAACCATGCGTCTAAAATGTAACTGCAGCACACGTTTGGAAGTTTTTGTTGCTTTGGACTTGACACATTCATACTTGGCACATTCATACTTGACATACATTTGGATACAGAGTATTTTCGGTTGAAAGATCAAACGTGAATTTTTGCTATAATCACCTATGTCTTGCACTTACACTTAAATCTATAACTCCCTCAAATTCTAAAACTAAACCCGTAAACGAACAAAATTGTTACTTGACTAACCCTAATCCTTCAAATTAACTTAAATTAAATTAAATGTAAACATTATCAAACATTTTCCAACACTCAATCCTATTCCTCCACCAATGTTAACCCCCTAATCCTATACTATATAAAGTCAATTGTTTTGTGTTTAATAGAATAGGAAATGGTTATTATTACCACTGACAATTGTCACCTTATCAAGTGTTTCCAATTGGAAGATTTACCCACACCTCCTTAAATCCTCATGTCTTCTCATGCTGGGGGAGAAATTCCCTTTGCAGCTGAGGGCCTCTTCCCTTAATGCTGACTCAGGTTGCAAACCTACACACAGACACCATGTATCCATTCCAGAAACAAGGCAGTCTGCTGCAAAACAGAAGTTCTGCCCAGCATGAGAAGATATACAGATTTAAAAGGAAGAGCAGCAAAGAGAAAGGAAACAACCATGGATTACAGTAAGGCACACATTACAGTATTGTTTTATGTTAAAAAATCTGAGGGTTTAATATCACTTTAAAGGAAACCTGTGCTGAGAGAAATATGGGGGCTGCTATTTGCTGACCTCTTCTTCTGGGAATGCTAGTTGACTGACTGTCCTGCTGATTTAAGGGTTTCAATACTTGGTAAGTCACGGACATCTACTAGTATGAAAATTAGGATTTCTGCATTCTGACTCTGTTTTCTCTTGCTGCATGTGGATCGCTAGTTACAAAAAAACTACCCTTGAAGGGTCAACTGCTAATTTTTCTCTAGGGGAGCCAAGTACAGCATTTTTACCAATCCGACCCCTGCTCCCTTCCATGGCCTCAATGACCGGCGCCTCTTCTCCCCTTTGCTCTGTCAATTGGACACCTGCTGATGTCATCACATCTAATGCAGGACCCATAGCCCTGAATTATATGTGAGGTCACCAAGAAACAGTCCACGAGCAAGAGTGTGAGTGGGATGAGGTGGGTGCGGACTGCCAAAGGAGTGGGCATCGCCCTTACCCTTCACCATAGTCCTAGGCAAAAACGAGCAGTTAACTCTTGCAGTGTAGCCCCACTGCAAATGTAGCTTTTTATTTTTTACTCAGAGATAAGCTTTAAATCAGAGGAACCATGTTCTTTAAGTCAGAGGAATCTAGAATTTTCAGCCTACATACTTCTCTCGGTATAGATTGCCGTTAACCACAAAAATTAAATGATAATTGGAACTATTAAATGATACTTAACAATAAGCTGAATTCTTGGCTTAATGCTCATAATGCCGTTTCATACCAAGTCCTGCACCAATCCATTTTGGCACCTAAATTGCAACACAGGAAACTCCTGCTCTGGTTGGTAGGATGCATCATATATTAAAAACAAGTGTAAAGAATCTCAACAGCTTAAAGTAGAACAGAAGCCAAAACTTTTTAGTAGGGAGAGTTATAACCCCTGTTATAACCCCTGTCAGCTTTATTGCCATCTGTGTCCCATTGGGGAGATCTCTCTATACATTTCCTGCCCGATAGCCATAACAGGAAGTGAGAGAGCAAATCCCTCTAAAGGGAGGGAAAACCCTGGTATTCAGCAGGGTCAATAGACCTAGTGTTCCCATTGGAAGATTTCCCATCTAGTCCTGTTCTGATGACAACCAAAAATGTGGGATTTTCTATCACTTTCACGTTTAGTGAAAGTCACCGGTACAATTAGAGGATGAATGTCCCTAATGGGGACACCGATAGCAATAAAAACCTGACAGTTGTTCTAAATTCATCTCCAGTTTTGGCTTCAGTTGCACTATAAGAAACATATTTTAGGATTTTATGGATTTTCATGGTCATCTGGAGGAAATATTTATATATGTATCAGCTGTTTCAGGTTGGAGGGAATATTATTTATATTAATTTCTAGAATACAACTCAGGAAGCTTAGTGTGAGTGAGATACAATTCTTAGCTCACACTGTTTCATAAGTGTCTTTTAGTTACATTAGTATCTTTGCATGTAGATGTCTTATCACATTGTGAACATTGTGTTCAATTTACAATATATGTCTAACACTGAGGTTTTTTTGTTCTAGCTTTGAATGATGCCCCAACTGATGACTGTGTTCTGCCAGTGGAGGTGTCCCCTCCTGTGCCACTGTCTCCTGACCTTGAGAAAGCTGAGCTGAGCCTCATCTTGCCTTTTCTGTTCCTGGGGAATGAAAAGGATGCCCAAGACCTAGCCTGCATGATTACCCTAAATATAGGGCATGTGTTGAACATCACAACTCATCTGCCTTTGTACCATGCTGAGTCTGGGGCCTTGAGGTACAAGAGACTACCAGCCACTGATAACAGCAAGCAGGACCTTCGTCAATACTTTGAAGAAGCCTTTGAATTTATCGGTAAGTGAGTGGACTCAACAGAAAATGTATGTTGTCAAATAATTACTTGATATTATTATTATTATTATTATTATTATTATACAGGATTTATATAGCGCCAAAAGTTTGTGCAGCGCTTTACAAAATAAGAAAGACATTACAATTACAGTACAATTCAAGACAAGATGGTAAGGAGGGTCCTTACCAAAACAAGTTTGCATATTGGGAAAGTCAGAGCAAAGTCAGACGTCCTTATTCTGAGTTAGTGACTCAAGTTATTGAATCAAGTTATCATAGATATAAATGACGCTAAGTACAGGTTGTTTTTTTTCAATGAACCTGTCATTTTGCCTTTGGGTTCTTTAATAGCCCACTACTCTTCCTACTGATAATTATTTTACTCAGACTCCCCTGTTACCCTGTTTACCTGCAGGAGCTATGACTAAGAGAGCCCTGAGTATACTTTATGTCTGTCTGTACTGGAGCTTACACATGGCTAATGGCCTTTATTCCCACCCCCATATGATGGGACTGGCGAATGGACGCTTACACACTGATTACTGCATTGTGGGAGGAAGGTGAGAAAGTCACATGCTCCCTCATTCATACCCGCAACCAGGCATGCTCATTGACTTCAGGAGGCAGGATTTGTGGCGGAGGTGCGTGACAAAGGCAAATATCAGTGGAAGTGGGTATGGCCTCTCAAGGGAACCCATCACTTTGTCTTGGATAGGCAAAGTAATATTCATGTAGGCTTTCCACTGCCTTTTGGTTGGCAAGTGGTAGTAGATATTGCTTAGTTTGCAACGCCCTTTAAAATCAGCAAGTCTTTATAAATGTACAGGGATTAACATACAAAACCTTTATGTAGTTAAAGTATATGCAAACCCTAACAATTCACTTTTCTTATTTGCTCCCTTTTGGTCTGCTGAATACACAATTGAAAGTGTTTTGTTATATCTGTTTAATATTATTATTATTATTACATAGTATTTATATAGCGCCAACAGTTTGCGCAGCGCTTTACAATATAAGGAAGACATAACAGTTACAATACAATTCAAGACAAGATGGTAAGGAGGGCCCTGCCCCTGAGGGCTTACAATCTAAAAGAGGAGGGGGAAATGATACATGAGGTAGCTGTGGGAATGAATTATGTGAGAATGTGAAGGTTCAGTGGTTAGGTTGCGGTGGGATAGGCTTCCCTGAAGAGATGAGTCTTTAGGGAACGCCTAAAGGCAGTCAAGGTGGGAGATAGACGGACAGGTTGGGGTAAAGAGTTCCAGAGGATGGGAGAGACTCTAGAGAAGTCCTGGAGGCGAGTATGGGAGGAGTGGACAAGGGAGCTGGAAAGCAGGAGGTCAATGGATGAGCGGAGGGGACGGTTAGGGTGATACTTTGAGACAAGGTCTGAGATATATCCGGGGGCGGAGTTGTGGATGGCTTTATAGGTGACTGTTAATATTTTGAATTTTATCCTCTGGGCGAGTGGAAGCCAGTGGAGGGATTGGCAGAGGGGGGATGCAGACACTGTGCGGTTGGTACGGTGAATGAGTCTGGCAGCTGCATTCATGATAGACTGAAGGGGGGATATCCTGTGTAGTGGAAGGCCAATGAGGAGGGAGTTGCAATAGTCAAGACGAGAATAAGTGCAAAATAAGTGCAAAATAAATCTGCTGATTTTGCCAGAAATCTTGTGAGCTGATAACTTCCTTTGCTCTTTTCCTGTACACAAGGAAGGGTTATGGAGATGAGGAGGAGATAAGGAGAGGTCTGTGTTCTTTGCAATCCATCAAAATTGAAGTAGGCAGGGCTGATACCATGTGCTTAGCAATTCTGGAGGAGGGTTGTCATGTCAAAGAGGAAGGGGGGAGCAATCCATATTCTGGCACATCAGCTAATTTGTACTTGCAGCATGTTCAAAGGGATAAAATATAGGGAAATGCACATGTATTCCAGAGGTGTAATAAATATATTATTTACATTTTTCCTTGACCTAAGGCTAGATAATATTCAGGAACTACGCATTCACTGGCTTGGTAAAATCTAATCCTGGCACCTAGATTGAATGGATAAGCATTCAAGTATTTCTTAAAGTTTATGAAAAGCTGAACTCTAATAAAAAAATAAAAAATAAATAAATACAAATACATATATGGAAGCTGATTACATGCAAAAGATTGTTGTATTTCTGTCTGTGCAGTCCTATGATTTACACATATGTGCCGCACAACAGAGCCAGTCTAGTGACCTGACTTTTCTTTGCTGCAGGTTAAGCAGCATAGCTAGGTCATTCCTCCCCCCTTGTTTCTACTCCCTATGACAGGACAATGAAGGAGCAGCGACAGACTGATGAGGTCATCTCTCTGCTCTCTCTTCCTGTCAGCATTTCTGGCACACAAATAATGCATCACACCTGATTGGCTCTGAGTACTGCTATAGAAGGGACTGTCATCAAGTCAAATTCAAGTTTTTTAATACAAGTTGCAGTTAAAATACATCTATTGATTTTTTTAAAATAAAAAATAACTGCATTCACCTGTTTTTTTTTCAAATTGTCTGTCTGGTTTAACTGACAATCACATGGAAATGAATCACTGAACTGATGAATACCACATCATTCTCAGTATGGAAATCAATGGGGATGGTTTCCCCAAAAGGTTGCACATAGCAGCATCCTGTTGTCTGACAGGATCAAAGCAACCAATAGCACAATGACTGGAAAATTATATTTTATACTTACTGGCAATTTTCCTTTCCTGTCTAGCTCCATGGCAACATGCTAATGGGTTAATGCCAATCTCTCCTGCTACTAATCAGGACCATAACTTATGAATTAAACAGAACCCCTGAGCCCACCGTTCCATAACTAGATAACTTCTAATGGACGGGTATTGTTCTCTTATGGAGCTAGACAGGAAAGGAAAACTGCCTGCAAGTGTGAAATACAATTTTCCAGTTTTCCTGTCAGCTCCATGTCAGCACACTAATGGGAAATAACTAGCACACAACCAGTGAGGGAATACTCAATTAATACTTTTATACACCCCCAGAGGCGGAGGTGATAACTCTCCTACCAAACTCTACAGTGGTGAAGGCTGCAGGTTCTACACAATGGTGAGACACAAAAGTGTGAACAGAAGACCATGTAGCCGCCTTGCAGATCATTTCCAACTATACTCTATTGGCAGCTGCCCAAGATGTAGAGACACTTCCCATGGAATGGGCCGACACCCCTTCCAGAATAGCCAGTCATTTTGATTTGTAGGCTAGCGATATATGATTGACTATCCAGGAGGCTATTAGCCTGCTTGATGCTTTGAACCCTTTTCTTTTCCCAGAAGGAGCGACAAAGAGACTGTCCGCTCGTCTGAGATTGGCAGTAGCGTCAACATATGCTTTTAGCGTATTATCAACATCCAGCTGACTGACCTATTGGCCATCCTCAGACCTGAAAGTAGGCAGAACTATCTCTTGTTTCAGATGTAAAAGATGCAAGATGCAAAAGATAGATGTAGATCAGTAGTAACTTTTGGCAGAAACCCAACCACTGGAACAAGGAATACTCTATCTGCAAAGAACATTGAAAAGGGTTCTTTAAACCCCAACGCTGCCAATTCTGAGACTCTAATGGCAGATGTAACTGCTACCAAGAAGGCTGTCTTTAAGGTCAGACGCCAAAGAGAAATCTTGCTTTCAAACGCTTCCGAAGTTAGGAATTCTAGTACCATAGGCAGATCCCACTTGGCGAAGAGTATTTTCCTTGGGGTTTCAAACTTTTAACCGCCTTTAAGAATTGAATCATCAGCGGGTCTGCGCTGAACTGAATACCCGTGAAGGCTGATATAGCCAACACTTGACCTTTAAGGGTACTAATGCTCAATTCCATATCTAGACCTTTCTGGAGAAAATCCAACACTTGAATTGCTTGGGGCAATAATGGGGCAAAATTCTGAAATATTGCCAAACCCTTTTGTAAGTTTGATTGGTACTACTTTTTCTAGCTCTCAGCAAGCTGTTGTTCTGAACAGCCCAGACCTAATAGTCTCTGCCTCTCAATATCTAAGCCATGAGATGCAGTATCTCTGGGGCAGGATTCAGGACTGGACCCAGAGACAACAATTCTGTACCAGCAGCGTCCACATACCGTCCACAGCTAACTGACTAAGTAGAGGGAACCACGGTCTCTTGGGCCAATTGGGTAACAGGGCCAGAACTGTGACTCTCTGTGCGTAGACCCCTGAGAAAACTCAGAATGAGAGGAATTGGAGGGAAGGCGTATGCTGTCTGAATGTCCCAATCCGCTGTCAAGGCATCACATGCCATCGCTTGAGAGCAGGGAAACCTTGAGAAGAACTTCATTAGTTTGGCATTCTCTGAGGCCGCCAAGAGATCCACCTCTGGGTGAAATGTCTGGCTTATCAACTCTTGAAAGATCTGAGGTGAAGAGAACCACTCATTGTTGTCCAACTGCGCTCTTGACAAATAATCTCCTTTGGTATTGAGGGACCCCAGAATGTCACTGCTGCGGCGAGTTCCCCCCTGCTTCCTGATATATGCTACCAACATAGCATTGTCCATCCTCAGGAGTACTGTTTTGTCCTGCAATAGAGACCGGAACGCCAATAACGCTTGAAATGCTGCTCGCAGTTCCCGGACATTGGAGATGACTCCCTTCATTCGAAAGGTCCACTGATCCTGAGCTATTTGACCAGAACAATTGGCTCCCCATCCAAATTTGCTCGCATCCATCATCACCACAATCCAGGATACTGGAAGGAGAGAATGGCAACGTAGGAGATATTGGTCCCCCAGCCACCATCTGATACTTTCTCTCATTGGTAACGTGATCCAAATTGATCGATTCAAGCCTTCCGTCCGCCATTGATCCAAGAATCCTATCTGAAACGGACATGGCTTCCATTGGGCCCACCTGACCATGGGCACTGTGGATACCAAAGTACCTATGATCTGCAAGCATTGCGTGGCTAAAATGAATTTTGCCATCGGGCCTGCTGACACTTTGTTGGATGACTGGTATCTTCTCGGGAGTGCCACAGTGTTCTGTACTGTGTTTATCCTGGCCCCCAAGTACACCAGCTCCTGAGCTGGAGTGAGTTGACTTTTGTCTTGATTGATGATCCAACCAAACTTTTAGAGTCATAATCACTATCTCACAATGTGTCAGTAACAAATCTAGGTTCTGATGCAGAAGCAGAATGTTGTCCAAGTAGTGATAAATGCACATTTTTGTCTATTTGAAGCAAAGCTACCAGTGCGAGAAGCACTTTGGTGAAGACTCTTGGTGATGTGGTAAGCCCAAATGGGAGGCAAACAAACTGGTAGTGTAGCTGACCAATTGAAAAACGCAGAAACTTTTGGAAACTTGGGTTGATTTGGAATGTGGAAATACGCATCTTTCAAGTCAATAGAAAGCATCCAATCTGATGGCTGGATGATTCTCAGGATCATCTGCATAGACTCCATTTTGAAATGTTCTTTCCTTATGTACTTGTTGACATACATCTATACAGACGCCGGATCGCTTGTACGGTGCGGCGGAATGTGTGCCCCGCTCATCCGCCGCCGGCTTACCCTGCTCTGCTTTCCCCTGTGCGGGCCCAGGACCGGCACAGTGGGTCTCCCCTGACAGATCGGAGGGAGTCAGCAAGCTTATAGCCGCTGATCTCTCTTCCAATCACTGGAGCCGGAAGTGATATGTATTACATCACTTCCGGTGTCACTGTGCACATTCCCTGGCTCATAGACCCAGGGGAAGAAGCTGGTGAAGCAGATCTCCACAAAGAGGATCTGTCACATTATATTTGATATTACATGGGGGGCATGTTAACCCCCTATGTGGTAGCAATAAAGTTGAGTGTAAAAAAAAAATTAAAAATATTTTTTTAATGTTACTTTAATTTATTCAAGTCCCACGCCCCGCACGTACATGCACGTACATGCACGTACAACGCAAACACGCGCCTGGTGCGGCAATGTGCAAAAACGAAAATTGCGCCACACGTTACATAACATCGGAGTAAGAGCAATCATTCTAGGTGTGTCACTTTTCTCTGCAACCCCGAGTCTGGCTCGGGGTTACCGCTCATAGCATGGAAAATTCACCCCGAGCCAGACTCGGGATTACCGCCAGGGAGGTTAATCACTGGTAACACTAAACTGATGAGCAGTAAAATCTTTTAAATACGTCGCCTATGGGAATTTAGTGTATTGTAGTTTTCTGCAGTTTCACGAGCGAACGCAATTGTAAGGCTTGACATGTTTGGTGTCTATTAACCCGGTGTGACCCTGTCTTTTATATTTTACCAAAAAATTGGGTATTATATTCAGTTTTTTTAACTCAATTTCATTATAGTGTATTTTATCCTAAAAATACCGGTTTGATAAACATTTGTGCAAATACCATGCGTTATACAAAAATTGCAACTAGCATTTTTTTATTCTACAGGGCTTCTGCTTTCAGAAAATATATGATTGTTTGGGGGTCTGAAGCTATTTTCTCACCAAAAATTCATATTTTATCATGTGTTTGTGCAAATAGTAAGAAATTGCCTGGGCAGCAAGGTGTTAAAGTCACAGGCATGAAAAGATGTCATATGCCCAGATAATTTCTATAGATGTTTCACAATCATCTCTTGTTATCTCTTGTAGAAGAGGCTCAGCAAAAAGGCAAAGGAGTGCTGATCCACTGCCAGGCTGGGGTTTCTCGATCTGCGACCGTGGTCATCGCCTACTTAATGAAGCACACTCTGATGACTGTGGGAGATGCATACAAGTTTGTGAAGGGAAAGCGCCCAATCATATCTCCTAACCTAAATTTTATGGGGCAGCTTTTGGAGTTTGAATCTGATCTGAACGCTGGAATTACCCCAAGAATATTGGTCCCCAGGCTACGGGGTGTTGAGAGTGATGTGTGATGAAGAGAAAAGAAGAAAGGAAAGACTTTGGTATGGAGGGGGAAAGGATGGAGAGGAAGAAACACAACGAGTCACGATTACACAAGAATTAAAATCTACAAGAAACCAACAGATCATTGACAGCCTGCAGCCCAATTAGAAAAGCAGAGTCAGATCCCGGGGGACGCACAGCTTCAGTGTCTGCAGAAAATCTAACTTCACACCCCAGCAGTCTATCAGCTCACTCACAGTAAAATACTACAGCAGCAGTCTGAAATCCCAGAGGAGCCTCACAATCTCACATCCCAGTTCAAACAGACTCTGTATTATCGACAGAAAAGGTGTGCCGATGATATGATCACAAAATGTGAATCGGATGCAAATTTATGTCACAGTTCTCGAATTGCTTGAGCAAAAAGAAAATGACACATCCTGCAGTTGTAGGTTTTGGTGACATAAATAGTTTATAATAGTTATTCTAACTTTATTTTTTTTTATAGCTAAGAACTCATGTGACCTAAGGAGAGAGCTTAACGTCATATGTCTAGGAACATGTTAGCCTCAAATGCTCCATGGCACTGTGGTATTATACATATCGTGCAAGAATGGTATTTTGTCATTTTACTGCTTTAAAGTGGAGATTATTGAGATGCCCTCAGATTACTTTAGGTTAACCAAGGCATGTCCAAGTGTTTACTTATTGACCATAGCCATACTTAACCTAGTTTGGATGTTTGCATTTCCACACCAGATTACTACTGCCTACTTCTAATCTAACCCGATCTTATCAGTCATTGTCAGGCCACATCTACCCTTCTAAGCAGGTAATAGCTAATGTTCCTGTTCTCTCCTGTGGTGACATGACCTTGCCATGTGCAGCACTCATAATTAGTAGCTGATATGCATACACACTACTGGGTGGAAGTATTGCACTAGGTGCATGTCCTCTAAGGGCAAAGTGATGCACTAAAAACATATATGTATATTTTTATACATGTCTAGCAATGCCAACCCCAAAACGTGTGTCCTTCTCTCCTGTCAGCCAGCAACATCTCATTATTTCAGAATGCAGTCAACGCTTATAATGACAGTATGTCCATATGGGCAGCATCATCTGAATTGATGATTGAGCTGACTTAGGGCTGGTTAAAGGTTTGTTCTTAAAGCTATACTCCAGACAGATAAAACCACCATTCAATGCAGTTGTATATTCCTTAAATACATAATTAAATGTATTTGATATACCACTACTATGAGTACCTGAATCTGCCTTCATATCAGCCTTTGTCTTCCTCTGCACAGCAGACTGGGGCAGTGCTAAAGCTGACCAAACACTGTTATATTGCTGAACGAGAACAATATAACAGATTCCTCCATTTAATGCTAAACAGTGTGGATGGAGGAATCTCCCACTGTGTGCTTTGTATTCTGACAGCAACGGGTGTGCCACTTTTAGAATACTGAAGATTTTCCATCTGGCTCCTTTGATTTTCTGATTGAAGGATGCCAGACGGAAGGGTGCTGACAGGGCCACCCACCGTGCCAATCCGCTGAAAGTCACATAGTGTATGGCCAGTTTCTGGGCCAATCAGGCTCTGTTGAATGCACATGTGCTGACAGGGAACATGTTAAAATGGAAAGTAAGCAGAGTTAATGACTTACCTGCATCTTCATTATCCAATGAGCAGGCTGTAAATGGGGACATGACACCACTACTAAAGAAGACATTGGTGTCAGTTTCTTCCTAATCAGGAGACTTTGATTTTTTACCAGGGATGTATAAATCACAGACACGGCTAGACAGAATGAAGAAAATCTATGGCAGATAAGACAGTTTCCATATTTGCATTTGAACTCTGTATGTAGCTGTTTGCTTGGAGTCCAACTTTAAGCTGGATTGGTGGAGACTTTGCATATGAATTGAGTATATACTATATATATACAGGACAGTTATACACTATTCAAATGCAAAGGCTGCATACCAATACACATGATTCTTTATGCCTTTTGCATTTTATACATTGAACTGTTACATCATATAAACCTTCATTAACCAAGTACAACAGAGGTTTACATGGAACAAGAAGAGATTACACAACATTAATCTGCAGGATGACAGAGGTAATCCCTTTATAACCATGCTGCATGGAACGATAAATGGAAAGAGGAACCAGGGTTTTTTACTTGCAAAAAGAAAATTGGACATCGGACAATATTTTTTATAAACATTTTGCAACATAATAATCATGTGCAATAAGGACGTGACAGACTTGTGCTTTTTTATATTACATTGCAAGACAAATTAGGTATTTGCCAGAAACGTAGCAACCCTCTGCCCATTCCTACCCAACACCAGGGGTGTTTTCAATGGCAACGTCTGCCCAATCCCCGTTTCGTGTGTCTTAAATCTTCCGTGCTGGAGACTGAATTACCTCGGGCGTTAAATCCCCTAATTACACTGTGAAACTGGGCATCCTCCAAAGACGGAGGAGGTAGCAAAACAATGCCCTCCATCCCTTATGTTTTCCTCATTGCTCCCTAAATTTTATCTGGGGAACATATTGTCTTTATTTATTAATCTGAGCTATTTATTAAAATTAAAGTCTTTTTACAGAAAAATGGTTTGTTATGTGTTTGTGTAATCATAATCGTATGCTATGTTTGTGTGCATATAATCGTGTGCATATGTTATATGCCACACTTGAATAGCTCACAGCTCACATTTCCTTTTACAGCAGTTTCCTAATAATTTACATATTTTCAATTTACTGAGCCAGCTGGATAAGTGTAATGTGTTTATCTGCCCCCCATCCCAATCAGAAGACATACCAAATGACATTATGCCAGCAATGCCATAAACATACTACCATTGATTTACTAAAGGAGTAGGGCCTCTTCACCTAGTTTATTGAATGTTCACTTTTAAAAAGTGAGTGTTAATGATAGGGTGAAGCCATGTTAATATTCAATCAAGTGCAAAGAAATAATAATAATAATAATACTAATAATAATAATAATAACAAAAAAACGGAAATATTTGGACATTATTATTAGGTATTCATAGTAAAAACAGCTTCTCCTTATTCACGATCATTCACCTTGCCGGGAGAACAGCCTGTTACTCCTTTAGCAAATCAGCCTCACTGCAGTCGTTTATATTGTGATGTCGGTTGCAGGTAAGGCATGTAATAATAGGATAATAGGATTCCCTATATGATTTTCTTTCTTTATGTATTTATATTTTTCTTAATTTTTCTAATATTTTTAGATAGAAAATGCTGTTGAGCAAATGGAGTGCAGGCAAGCTAAAACACTGCCAGATCGCTTCAATAGTTGAAGCTACAGTTTAAAAAAATTAAATGAAACCATGGGAATATGAAACTTGCATTGCCCTAACGTGCAGTAAAACACATTTTAACAAGCATTTGCTCCATTAATTTTAACTGGACAAGGTAGTGCACAAGAACTCACGTGGCGTGTGTTGCAACGGGTTAAAACATAAAAAGGTGGAAGCCCAATATTTCGTGCACCAAGATGCACTGCCACTCTATCCAAAATAAAAGGGCTACCATAACAAAGTGCACCATAATGCATGGTAGCATGCAAGGTCCCAAAAATTTACCATTGTTGGTACCCCTGCAGGTGTAATAATTGTCCCCAGCCGATGTCATTGTTGCTTTTGTGAATAGCTTGCTTGGCGCACACATGTGGATAAAAGTATAACTACAGGAATATGGAAAAAAACAAACATACAATTATACAATAATTGTCTGTTATTGGTAATAATTTGCGTAACATCAAATTTTTAAGTCAAACTCCAGGCTGGGCATTAGCTGGACCTCTCCTGCAGTTTTGGATTCACTTTTGAAGACCATACTTGCAGGAATACATTTATAATAAAGGAAAGCAACAAATCCACAAAAGGTTAATAAGAATAGTTTTATATCTTTAACACAAGATCTGAAGACTTGAGGATCTTCATGGAGAAGTACCATGTAACTATCTACAGCTGAAATGCATTTAAATGGGTGGATCTTGCTCTTGCATTGTCTGTCACACAAGCGTAGAGTGATCAACTTATAAAATTGCTGTATGCAACCATCACATGAGTCCAAAAGATAGTGGGAGTGTGATCTTCATACATTTTGAATGCTGAGCTGATGCATCATATCAGAAAAGAGACAGGCAGAGACTGTGTGTTATATTGCAAATGGCACCTTCATCTGACAGCATTCAGGGCTTGCTCACACCACTTCCAGTGCGCTCCAGCACGATTAGATGCTGGAACACACTGGATCAAATCCTGGCTGGCTCCCTGCGTGCACCAGAGCGCATGGCACATCAATGCCTGCGTTCCGGTCCAGTGTGATCGCAAAAAATAGTGCATGCAGCATTTTTTGCCATCGCACTTGACCTGAACACAAGCATTGATGTGCCACACGTTCTTGTGCGGGCAAAACACACTGAGGGTGGGGGGGATGTGGCTGCAGTGCTATTGACTTGAAGGCACCTCCATGCCCCCTCTCACCCCAGAACGCAGGGAGTTGGCCAGGATTCGATCCAGTGGAAGAGGTGTAAACAAGTCCTCAGTGGGCAGTCATTAGATCAAGAATTTGTTTAAATTTTGGGGGAGAAATAAACCGTAAGATACATTCTATAAACAGGAAGAGAAGGTGCTTGGTGTCATTTTTATTAGCTGTCCTATAATTTAAGCAACTAACATATGTAGTTGAAAAAAGGAAGGAAAATGAGGTACAATATGTCATATTTTAAAACCAACTATAGTTTTAGTTAAATCAGCTTAATACATTGCATGTGCATCAAAATAGAAGATGTAAGTCTTTCCGTTCCTTTTCTTTAGAAAGCAGCCACAGCCTAAGTAGAAAAGCCTGACACTGCCAGCATGCTAGAAAGAAGGATCTTTGCTCTCTGTGTGGAAGCAGTGGTCTCCCTGCAGGGGTCCAGCATGCACCCAGCTGAGTAAGAGTTAGAGCTTTCCAATTAATAAAGCTCATGCTCCTTGCTGATTCAAGAGCTCAAGCTCTAACTCAGCAGTGGGCGTGTCAGAGCCCTGCAGAGAGACCGCTTCTGCATCCAGAGAGCAAGAGTCCTTCTCTGCAGCATGCTGGCAGGGGAAAGTTCTTTCTACTCAGGCTGGGGTTACTTTCTACTCAGGCTGGGTTTACTTTCTAAAGAACCATAAGACTTTCCACACATTTTGTTTTGATGTACCTGGGAAGTATTTAGTCGTTATAAACTGAATATTCAGTTGGGCTTTAAGCATTAGAATAACACTTCAGTAAAAATGCATCTGTGCCAATAACAAAAATGCTCCTGTGTCAATAACACTCTTAGGCTGGCCATAGGGAGAGACATTTTTTTGACTAACATGACTGAGATTTATCACATTTACAGAATAATCTTATGAGCCTTATAGCTAATAGCACCTGAGTGCAAAATGCATAAAGACTTTTATACTTCTGATTTTCCAACAGGACAATTCTGTCCAATCATGTATGTTTACAGAAACCTAGATCACCTATATCTCTGCTATTTATATAAATTAGAAAAACAGTAGGGAAACTAAAGTTTTGGAACAACATCATATTAGAAGAAATGCTCTTCATGTGAATGATTCTATGAAAATTCACTGATAAATTATTACAAAATATTTTGCGGACATGCTCTTACATGAGCTTGGTACAGAATTTCTCACCAAAAATGACAGGTAATGTAATTTCTTAGAAGCGTATTGCTCATATTTATAACCAGTGAAGTGCTATGCACTTACAGTATATTGCAGGATCTGTGGTCCTGGCACATGGCTGTAAACGAAATAGTAACATGTGATTTAAAACGTCCCAAACTGCGTTATTTTATTCATCTAGGATAAACAGTTCTGCATTCCAGATACTTGTCAATAAAGCCCCTATTGGGAAAAATACGAGAGTGAGGCTACCAGATGGAGTTATTTTTTTTAAAATTCTTTTATTGACTGAGATCAATACAGTGCAAAACAATGGTAGATGGGGTTAATGTTGACCCTTTCATTGTGAATTAAAAAGGTTTAAATACTTGGTGTATGGCGACTGCTCCATATTGTTAGGTGTACTCTGAGCCAAGACAGGCTTGGAAGCCTGCTCCCTAGGTGGGAAGCGGAGACTCAAGCGTAGGCTTTGGAGTAGTACCAATTCAATGACTGTTGTCATATGCATCTATGTAGATAGTTAGGGTTCAGTTGGGGTAACACCAATGTTCTACCACAATTTGAAATTAAGCTAAGACACCTAGCGTCTTTGAAATTAAGATAACACCTAGTGGCAAATGTAAGGCTGGGCACACACCTTACAACCATCGCAAGACTTTTGTCTTGCGATGGTTGTAAGGTACTTAAAAAAACGTACGATCTGCCTATCTTGCATAGGCAGATCGTACTTGCGATGATCGCAAGCCACACCCCCTGAGGGGCGGGCTTCCGATGACCGCAATGCCGAACGGGCAGTGTGCGCTTGCGCACACCGGCCCGTACGGCTGTTATCGTACGGACATGCCACAAACCCGCCGAACATCGTACGATGCTCGGCGGGTTTTCGAACATGTCCGTAAGTTTAAAGTCGTGCGACCTTACAGTAGTAGAGGTCGCACGGCTTCCACACATCTTACGATAATCGTAGGATCGCGGGATTTCCCGCCATTATCGTACGGTTATCGTAAGGTGTGTGGGGACCTTAAGCCAATTGTGTTAATTCTAGTCAAATATTTCCCTTTAGTTTGTCACTACAAAGTCACAGTGATTTTATTTACATGATTTACTTCTCCTTGTCACAAACTCTACAGTGAATATGACCTCAGAACACAGTATTGTTTCCAGTTTACCAATTAGCACATTACTCTGTAGATCAATTAGCTACAAAGAAAAAATATGATTGAGCAAGATTTTAATAAAAGGCATGAAGAAAACAACAGGCAACAGCAAATGCTTGATACTATATCATAATAAAGATGTCCTTTTCCTGTCCTTTATTATATACTGTAAGTAATAAAGGGACAGTCTTAATATTTTTTTTTGTTTCCAAGGAGATTACATTTAATCCCTTGTACCATTCAAAATGGAGCAGGTTCATATAAGGACACATTCAACTATACTACGTGCCTTGCTGTTGCAACAGTTTTTGTAATTGCTTTCAAATTAGAAACCCCGCTACTTAAGTACATGCCAAAGCTTAGACTGCAGGAAATGAAAATCCCATTTTACTTTCAAGCAGTTTAATTTTTTAATGAAAAAGAAAGAACCCTGTGCAGGGGGAGAACAAGCATAAAGAAGCACAGAGATAAGGCTTGGGGGTTATCTAGCAGAGTTGGGATCATATCTTTCGAGCTCAATCTCATTCAGCAAAGAATATTTAAGTTTTGCAACCCCTATCCCTGCAATCCTAGATAGCTGACTGCAAGGGTTTCACAAACACCAATGACAGGTTTACTTTGTGATTGGGACAGTTTTCCATAAAACGGTACCAAATTCCCCACCACTCAGTCCAGCTAGTCAGTGTGAGGGATACCGGTTAGTGACTAGTTCTCCAAAAAAAAGCCAAGTGTATGTGCAGCTTCACCTATAGCAGTCGCCTTTCCCTTAAAGCATAGTATGCCTACTGCTACTCAGATGCCCCCATGTTTGAAGGCACTAGCTATATTCACAGCACAAAATATGTCACCCAGTAACTCACGAGAAAGTGATTGTGTACTGTGAGAGATGTCAGAAACCATATCCATATAGTATTATGATGTGTCACCTGCACTCCTTACAGAGATTGGACCTTGATTAGGGGTGGTGGTGCTCGTAGTAATTACACGAATGGCGCCATGTTTTCCAAAATCATGAAGACAGAAATTTATTGAAGAAACATGTCACATGCGTCAGTAAGCCAACGTTTCGGGGCCATGCAGGGTCCCTTCTTCAAGGCGAAATGACTATGTTGTCTTGAAGAAGGGACGCTACGTGACCCTGAAACGTTGGCTAATTGACACTTGTTTCTTCAATAAACAAGCAAAAGAGTAGTCATTATCCAAAGCAGGGTTCAGAGCAGCAGGCAATGCAGAAGAGTAGTCATTATCAAAACGGATGTGAGGGAAGACAGCAATCCATGAGAGCAGATTTAATACAAAACAGGGGGCAGAAAAGGCAGCAGTCCAAGAGAGTAGTAGTATCTGAATAAAAGGGTGAATGGCTCAAGGAAATCCAGAGTACGAAAATGTGGGTCAGGAGCCAGGAAGCTGAATGCTATCACAAGTTCAGAGCTCTGGGCTTGTGATGCTGAAATAATGCATCAATGCCATGGACCAATAGCAGCAGAGGAGGCTAGGTGGACAGGAACGAACCAATGCCTAGCATTGACGATGCCTCCTGAGCAGGGTGCCTTCAGCCAATGGTAACAGGAAGAGAAGGCGTGCTGCCAAATCTGGCCTGTTACTTGGTAACCACCAACACTCCAGGCATGTGGCTGGGTGGCACTGTGGAAGGGAAGTAGAAGGAGCGGCTGCAGCTGAGCAAAAAGGAGCTCAGTTGCAGCTACTAACAGTCAGCACAAAATGTCTAAATTAACAGTTTTAACATTTAAGTTACAAACAGAGGTTGTTGTTGCATATCTTCATAACCCGACTTCAAGTGCTTGGAAGTATTTGGAAGACATGTCCTTGTAAGTGGTCTTTGGTGACCATAGAGGTCTTGGAGACTCCATAAATAGGACCTGTCACGTAAATTGGTTATTACACAGGGGTCTTCTTATCCCCCTATGTGACAGCAATAAAGTTAGTGTAAAAAAAGAAGTTTAAAGAAAATAGTCACATATAAAAAAAAAATTAGAAAAAACACCAAAACATTTTTAAAGTCCCTCGCCCCCCACATACACACGCAAACATGCATGCAAAAACGGTTGAGCCCATTGTGCTGCACTTGTTACATATCACCGTGATCGTCAGAGTGAGAGTAATCATTTTAGGGCCATCACTGATAACACTAAACTGATGAGCGGTAAAAGCTTTTAAAGCATCGCCTATGGCCAATTTTGGGTGTGGCTATGTTTTGTGATTTTAAGGCTTGACATGTTCGGTGTCTATTTACCCGATGTGACCCCATCATTTATATTTTACCAAAAAATGTGGGTGATAATAAATGTTTCATAACATTTCATAGAGAAAATGTTTTTTTTTTTTTATTTATGGTACTTTTTTGTTATATAGTAAAAAAAAAAAAACCCCCAGTGGTGATTCAAAACCACCAAAAAAAGCAAGCGCTAAATACTGACAAATGGCCTGGACAGGAAGGGGGTTTAACACCCTAGTCTTTAAGTGGTTGAAGATATTGCTGAGGATACTCTAAATCCAGATATCTGCATGAAGAGCCCTGCTCAGCTGCATGAAGATGACTTGATTGAAGAAAAGAATCTTGAAGAATAGAAAATGGTTAGTAAAAATAAGCTTTTTTAAAATAAAGACATCCTAGGATACTAGGCATGCTGGAAAAAGGAGGGGGTTATACCAGACTGGTCACTGTTTTTTTGTTTGCCATTGTCCAAATCCTTCAGTAGGCAGGCGGAAGTATAACCCATTGTCTCTGAATCCTGTGTCCCTTAATGAACTGTAAAGCACTTTTTTTAAAAATAAATGTTTTATTGGTTTTAAATATGCAAAAAAGAAAAATACAAAACTGTAAAGCATTTTTATTTCTGTCTGTGTTGGTTTTAGCAAATGCCTCTTGCATTCTGTCTGCCCAAACATCAGGTATTTATATAGCGTCAACAATGTACACAGTGATTTACAAACTGCACATTCAAATAAGTTAACATAAACTTTATTTTTTTTTAAAATGCAGGGATGCCAGATAAAACCTAAAATATGCTTCCAGAGCAGCGGCAGACTGAACCATTCGGGCACTGCCGAGGGCCCTCAGCCAGGAGGGGGCCTGTCACCGACCCCCCTCCCCCTTTCCAGCCCACATGAAAGGAGACACAGCTGTGTTAAAGCGGCGATGGCAGTGTGAGAGCTCTCCATCTACCCCTGGCGGTGTGGCTGCACGAGGGACCAAGGCTGGGGGGCCCCACTGAGATCTGGTCCCTGGGTCCAGGGCCCCACCACTGGAGGAATTGTGCTTGCATCTGCCCCTTGTGAGACCCACCGCATCTGCCCCTGGTGAGACTCTCTGCATCTGTCCCTGCTGAGACTTTTCGCATTTGTCCCTGCTGAGACCATCCGCATCTGTCCCTGCTGAGACCATCCGCATCTGTCCCCGCTGAGACCCTCCACATCTGCCCTGCCGAGTCCCTCCCAATCTGCCCTGCCAAGACCCTCCTCATCTGCCCCTGCTGAGACCCTCCACATCTGCCCCTGCTGAAACCATCCGCATCTGCCCCTGCTGAAACCATCCGCATCTGCCCTTGCTGAGACTCTCCGCATCTGCCTCTGCTGAGACCATCTGTATCTGCCCCTTCTCAGACTCTCCTCATCTGTCGCTGCTGAGAATCTCCACATCTGTCACTGCTGAGACCATCCGTATCTGTCACTGCTGAGACCATCCGCATCGGTCGCTGCCGAGACCCTCCACATCTGCTCTGTTGAGTCCCTCCTTATCTGCCCTGCCGAGACTCTCAGCATCTGCCCTACTGAGACCCTCCACACCTACCACTGGTGAGACCCTCCGCATCTGCCCCTGCTGAGATAATCTGCATCTGCCACTGGTGAAACCCTCTGCATGTCCCCTTGCTGAGACTATCCGCATGATACCCTGCTGGGACCTCCATATCTGCCCCTGCTGAGACCCTACGCATCTGCCCCTGCATTGGTTCTGGTCTGAAGTCTGCTGTGGATTGGTACTGGTCTGAAGTCTGCCTTGTATTGGTTCTGGTCTGAAGTCTGCTGTGTATTGGTACTGGTCTGTGGTCTGCTGTGTATTCTGCCATTTAGCTCACTTTCGAAAACTCTGCAGATGAATTTAATGGTGATGTTTCTTTACAAATGATCATTAACACCAATGATCTTTGTCAACGTTATCTGTTCCTTATTACAACTATCTTATCTCTTACTCTAAAATACATTTTACAAATATTGTTCTTCCTCTCAGCAGTTTAGTCATTCTGGGTTTATACCTTATAATATAAATGTAGATTATTTGTGCTGCACTAGAAAAGCAACATATAAATTCAGCATACAGAAAAGGATTTCAGTAATTTACAGTGACCTTTTATGTTTAGGCCTAGAGGTTTGTTTGAGGAATCATTCATACTGACACTTGACCTAGTTCATTTACAGCAGGCTTCAAAACAAAAGGTGATGGTAGAAGGCCGTGAACTGGATTACATTCTAAAAAGCCGAGAATAGGTTCATGGGCTCAAATCCCTTTTGTTTCTAGTCTTAAGGTGCCCATACAATGCACGATTCTCGTACGAGAATCGCGGGAAATCTCGTGATCGTACGAGAATCGTGCAGTGTGAATGAAGACGGTCGCACGTCTTTTGTTTAAGGAGCATGCTAGAAAACCAGCCGAAAATTGTACGATTTTCGGCTGGTTTGAATGATGCTCGGGAGACAAATGCTGAATGGGCTGGTGTGCGCACGCGCACACTGCCCGTTCAGCATTGCGGCCATCGCAAGCCCGCCCCTCAGGGGAGCAGGCTTGCGATGATCGCAAGTACGATCTGCCTGTCCGAGACATTTTTTTAATTACTTTACAACCATCGCAAGACTAAGGTCTTGCGATGGTTGTAAAGTGTATGGCCACCTTTAATGATGATCCTTTGGTAAAGAACATACCAACACAATGATCTTTCTGATGTCCAGAAAGGTCCAGTAAAAATAAAAGGACACACTCCAGTCAAAACTGAAATAAAAATGCATACAAAAGGACAGTCTACCTGCTGAGGGTTTTAGTTTTTGTCCGATTATGGCTGTAGTTAACTAGTCCACTCCACTTTCTTTTGTTAGTAATCTGATAACCTAATTGTAATACAGGAGAGCTACTGACTCACCAGAGCTTGCACCTTCCAAATACATATGTGTTTATACCAAATTCACTTTAAAGTCCTTGACTAAACATGGGGGACATATAACCAATTATGTGACTATGGAAAAGAATTGACTGTACCAGCAATAATTAGGTGTATTGTATTGAAGGGGATGTATACTAATGCACTAAATTGTCCTTTGTTTGTATCCCTATAATCATCATACTACGGGTAGAGGATAAAATGACAAAAGCAAACTACAGAGAAATCCTAAAGAACAACCTGAAATAGTCTGCAGGAAACTTGTGCTTGGGGAGAAGCTTTGACCATCAGCAAGACAATGACCCCTAGCATAAAGCAAAACCTGCACAAGAATGGCTTAAAAATAACAGTGTCCAATGTCCTGGAAAGGACGAGTCGCAGTCCAGAATTCAATCCAATAGAAAACGTGTGGGGGGGGGGGCTTGGAAAAGACTTTTCACTTACGATCCTAGTAGTGTGGTGTGACAAAGCTCAAACAGTTTTGCAAAGAGGAATGGGGAGTTGCAGTGTCCAGATGTGTAAAGAAATCTATCCACCCAGTAATTGTAATTGCTGCCAAAGGTGCATCTAATAAATCCTCCCATTTAAATGGGGATATACACTTGTGCAGTCAGTTATTGTGTACATTTTCATTGTAATGAATTTCAAACATTTTGCAGAGATCTATTTTCACTTTGACATTAAGGAGTAAATTTCTGTTCATCGGTGTAAACAACAATGCAATTAAATTAAATTATAGTAATTCAATGTGTCATTTTTCAAAACTTCCAAGGGGATTAATACCTTTTATAGACAGTGTAACTGCAAAGATCAGATGATGTTCATAAGTATCTGTGCCCATTTGAGACACTGGACTAAATCAGCTAAATCAGGACACATCAGCAACGCCTTAAATGTGTTATTGAACCAGACTGCATCTAAGTTACTAGGGATGCACCGATACCGTTTTTTTGTTATCGAGTACGAGTACCTCCAGCCAGGTAAGACATCCCCCGAAAATAAGACCTAGTGTCTTTTTTCGTGCAAAAAAGAAAATAAGACAGTGTCTTATTTTCGGGGAAACACGGTAATTGCCCGGAAAGCCGACTCCATTCTGTTTGGAGCCGACTCCATTCTGCTTCCCAGCCAATCGGCATCGGGGCCGGCCAAATAGATCTGACAATATGGTGACACGACCCCCACCCTGCAGGTACCTCATTCCCCTCACATAGATCTTTAGCAGCAGTCATTACCGTACCAGTCCCTCGGTCAGCTGGGCAGACACTGCTCTCCAAGCTCTCTCGATCTCCCCACGTCT
Source organism: Nanorana parkeri (assembly GCF_000935625.1). Classification (NCBI taxonomy): domain Eukaryota; kingdom Metazoa; phylum Chordata; class Amphibia; order Anura; family Dicroglossidae; genus Nanorana; species Nanorana parkeri. The sequence goes on along the minus strand of NW_017306293.1, from coordinate 3,244,562 downwards.
CCTGTGTGCACAGCGCCCACATGATCGGCCCTCAGCCTGCTACTGCGCAGACTGCCCAGCGCTCTCATTCAGAAATCCTGTGCATACGCAGTAGCAGGCTGAGGGCCAATCACGTGGGCGCTGTGCACACAGAAGACGCGGGCAGATCCCGGAGAACTTGGAGAGCGATGTCTGCCCAGCTGGCCGAGGGACTGGTATGGTAACGACTGCTACGAATATTAGCATGTGAGGGGAATTATTTTGTCTGCAGGGTGGGGGTCGTGTCGCCATATTATCAGATTTGTTTGCCTGGCTCGACACTAATTGGCTGTGAAGCCGGCTTCTCAGCCAATCCGCATCGAGTCGGCCAAACAGCATGGAGCCAGCTTCCCGGCTCCATGTTCCCTAGTGGCACTGCCGGTCAGAGGAAATCTCCCTCTGACCGGAAGTTCCAGTATCGGGAAAGGTATCGGAGCATTTGGGCGAGTACGAGCACTCGCCCAAATACTCGATATCGGTGCATCCCTATAAGTTACCAAATATTTTCTGTATCAAAAAACAAGATCTAGAATGTTACCATCATATTGAGTAGGAATGTGTGTCCATTGTGTTATATATCAGCAATCCTCAGCGAAATTGGAGAGAATAGGTGAATACAGAGGGTATTCATAATACATGTCTGGTGGTCCTGCCCTTTGATCCTGTCCTATTGGACATACATCTTCACTACATATCAACAAGTCACAGGCCTCAAAAGCCAGAGGATGCCAGAAAACCACACTCTTCTCCTTGATCCTGGGCAATCTCTGCTACCAAAGGGACCTTCTGTTCTACTATTTACTAGCTGCCAGAACTGTGATACCTAGGCACTGAAGGTCAACCCTCCCCCTTTTAATAAAGGGTAGATCACTAAAGTTACTTATATACTACGCATGGAGGAAATGATAGCCCTGTTATTCCCTCTCAGGAAAAATTCTCAGATAGAGGTTATGTTAAGATAAATCTTGTTGCTGCAAAGATACATATCCACTTATGGGTCCACATCCTTCATCCATTTTTTAACCTCTTATTATATCCCCCATTGCGTACTTTCATCTTTAGATACAACTTAAACTGCCTCTATATATCTGAGGTGTTATATGACTATTTGATTACAAGCCATTCCCAGGGTCATCTCCCATCGCTGGGTAAACATCATTCAGTTGTAATTCCATGAAGTGGAATAATACGCAATAGTAAGGACATTTATATATAACAAAAGCATAACGATTGTTGGAAGGATGTATTTTATTGATATGTCTCTTTATATGACATTATAGAAATCCTCCTTCTCCTAGCTAGATGCGAAACACGTCGAGGATGGAGCCACCGCAATTGCTGACATAAGCAAATAATAACTCATGCTTAAAGCTGACTGTTATGCGTTAAACGAAACGGTCTAAAATCAGTGGCTCAGGAAGGTAATCTGTTTGAATCCCCAATCAATGTGGGGTGGATTGGAATGTACTGAGATGATTTTATTACATTTTGTATGTACTTTTGTACTTGTTAAATTGACATTTGACAATTGACTGGGACCTAAAAAACCCTAAGGCCTGGTTCACACTGAGCACATTGTGATTCAGCGTGACAAAAGCTTCCCCCAACAAATCACATTCATTTTTATGGCCCTTGTTCACACCTGAGCCTTTTGTCACAATAAGCAAAACTCTTGCCACCGGAAAAAGTACATGAGCTTCTTTTTGGCAGATTACAGCTTGTTTTGTCCCCATAAAGTCAATAGGAAATGCTTTGAAATGCATGTTACAATTGGTTTTGCTTGTGTTTTGCCATTCACATCAATGTGTCACAATCTGCTCATAAACACACGCAACTTAATGTATGCGCGTTTTATGCTGGTACAACGCGCGAAAAGGCTGTCACCTAGGTTTGAATCAGGCCTCACATACTGTATATCTTTATACTTTCTAACAATTGAATGAGTGTGGTGCCTCGACCAGCCACTGACCCAGTACTGTTATCTCATAGTGAAAATACATTCTGATACTAAGAATGATTTTATAATGTAGGTTGTCTTTTTTTAATCACAAACAATAGCTTGGACTGTTGCACATTTGTAAATGATACTTAAAATGTAAGTCTACCTTTTCGGCCTAAAAGTTACACACCTTGTAAGGATTTGAGTAAACATTTTCCCACAGTCCTTTCTGCTGCCATTTGTATTGAAAATAAATAAATAAATCACATACTTCCAGAGCGCTGAGTCAGATGTTCTTCCTGCTATAGTTACATGACCAGTCCAAGTGATGTAATAAGACAAAAAAAAAACATTCTTTGTCTTACCTGTAAAATCTGAATCTTTTACATAACAGGACATCGGGATTTAATGCCGGAACCAATGGGTAATGCGGCTACATTCAGGTGTTTAGATAAAGGGAAACCAAAGCTGTAAGGACAGCCCTGTATAACTCGTGCCTCAGTTTTGTAGCAAGCAGTACAAGAGTGGATCAGAGAAAACTGAGGGGTGGACAACACAGCAAACAATGGCTAACAGACCTGTGAGGAAAAAACACTAAAAGGGAACTATAACAAAAAGAGGCCCACAAGTTAGAGGGTCTCCTGGAGAACTTTGCTGTCAAATCTAGCAAGTGCAGAAGTCTGAAAGTTCACCTGGTAAACCTTGACAAAAGTATGAACAGAGAACCAGGTGGCAGCCTTTCAGATTTGGCATACTGAAGCATGATGCTGAAAGATACAAGAAGCACCAACACTTTTAGTAGAGTGAGGGGAGAACTTTACCCTTCAACTCATACGCCTGAGTAAGAGTTTGCTGAATCCATTTACCGCTAGTGGAACAAGAGGCTAACTTCTTCATATAGTGACCCTCAGGAATGATTAAGAGGGAGTCAGACTGCAGGGTGGAAGCTGCAGCATAGAGGTAAATACGAAAAGGCCTGGACCACACCTAAACAGTGGAGAGACATTTCTTTAGTATGTTTAGCAGCAGGACATCCTTGTGGATAACTAGAAATGGTTCAATTCAAAAACATGCCAGACAGAAGTGATGGCTATGAGGAAGACAACCTTCTGAGTGAGCAGGGTCAGAGGTATATCTCTGAGGGATTCAAAAGGCAGCTTATGCAGAGCCTACAGAACTGGTTGAGGCCTCACAGAATCACCAGAGTGCACACAAGGGGGTAACATAAGTCACCCCATGCACAAAGGCCTTTACTACAGAATGATAGGCAAGCAGTCTCTGAAAAAGAATAGCCAGGACAGAAATGTGATCCTTGTTAGTACTCAAGACTTAACGCAGGTCTAGGCCAGAGTGGAGAAAATATGGGTCCAGCAGAGTGTTTCCTAGGTCAGAACTTCCTGATGTTGCCCCAAGCAAATTAAGTCTCCAGGTGTGATGATAGACCTTGCTGGAGTCTGACTTCTTAGCTTTTAGGAGTTTTGGGATAACAGCGTCCAAAAGGCCTACGTCCTTCAGGACCTGGTCTTCGGGGACTGAAAAGCAAAGGGTCCAATACAGCTCCAGATGAAGAGTTCACTGGACTCCAGATGTTGGTGGCTGAGGAAGTCTACCTGCCAATTTTCCATGCCTAGAATATGTATGGTGAAAAGGGCCAGGATGTGAAGTTGCGCACAAGCCAGAATCCGATTGTCTTTGTGCTGCACAACTTCTGGTGCTTTCCCTGACGGTTAATGCAAGCCACGGCCATAGCCCTTGAAGGGACAGGGGCTCCTACGCTGGGCGCCTCCTTGTAGGGACTAGCCCTGGCTTATCTGAACCTCAGTGTGGCCGTTAGCAGACTGGAGCCATGGTAAAATAAAGGGGTTATGCCCAATCTAATTTTCACCTGCGGAAGGGACGGACAGGGCCCTGAATCTGCATAGCACCCTACGTGTCAAGGTGTGTCACCCAAGCAGTATCCACTGCTCTGAACACAACAGGCCAGCTACACATCTTCCTTCCGGCAAAGTCCGAGTACAGTCTGCCAAGCCTTAGCCGAGGAGAAAACTGATCCGGATAGCTGCTAAAAGGTGCATGTAATTTAGTTTTAACAGGATCGGAGTTACCCTCTTAACAGCAGAAAATGAGAACAAGCAGCGTTTTGTGAGTTACAATAACATATACATGCACATGAGCTTTTCACATATGCTTATTTCAGGTATCGTTTATTAAGAAGAAACACTAAACAGTATAATGTTACCGATATAAAGCAAATAATTTCTGGTGCCAAGGGTGTCTATATTGCATAAAAAGCACAAACAATAGAGGCACATTGCATAGATTACCTTGGTTGTTGTACATTAGCTTTTATTTTTAGCTATACACCTCACGCTGTGTATTTGTGCTCTTCAAAACACTTTCAATTTGCTCTTGTTGTATAGCCATATACTCCTCTGTGTTCATACTTGGTTCATTGCTCTCTTGCCAACTTGGCTGACTTTTTATCTCATCCTGGCACATGTCTAGGTCACTTATGCTGCCTCCAGTTTGATGTAGAGTGTAACTGTGCTCTCCTTTGCTCCAAGTCTTCCATAGGGCGATGCGGGTTTCCTCAGGGTAATGGATCGATTCTGGATGGCGACGTCGCGCATGACGTTCAAAGGTGCAGTTTCTTAGAGACCGCATGTGCAACCCACACAGTATACAGACAGCTTCTTCTGTCTTCCAGTCATAGTCTACCAAGTACTTCAGGCGCCAATGTTCCTGGAAATTACGCATGCATTTTTGTTTTTTTAATAACACATGTGGCATATAATGTTGTTCTCCGTGGATATTCCAAATGTGCTGGATATAGGGCTGCTCAAAGTGGATGTCAGTATCCTTATCTTCATGGTGTGTTACATACTGTATATTGTAATTCTCAATCTGATCATTTAACCTACTCTCATTAATTGTGTTTTGTTGTTCCTGGACATGCAAACAGTTCTGTGACCTTTGCTCTTGTTTTATAGCCACATGCTCCTCTTGTATAGCCATATACTCCTCGGTGCTCATACTTTGTTCATGATTCTCATGCCAACTTGGTTGACTTCCCATCTCACCCTGGCACATGGTTGTGTCACCTATGCTGCCTCCAGTATGATATAGGGGGTATATGTGTTCTCCTTTGCTCCATGAGTTCCATAGAGCAATGCGGGTTTCCTCAGGGTAATAGACAGATTCTGGATGGCGACGTTGCGCATGACGTTCAAAAGTGCAGCTTCTTAGAGACCGCATGTGCAACCCACATAATATACAAACAGCTTCTTCTGTCTTCCAGTCATAGTCTACCAAGTACTTCTGGCGCCAATGCTCCTGGAAATTACGCATGTGTTTTTGTTTCTTTAATAACACCTGTGGCATATCATTTTGTTTTATGTGTGTATTCCAAATGTGCCGGGTATCTGGCTTCGTAAAGTGGGTGTCAGGTTCCTTATCTTCACAGTGTTTTGCATACTGTACAATGTAATCCTCAATATGATTATTCAACCTGCTCTCACTAATTGTGTTTTGTTGTTCCTGGACATGCTGACAGTTCTGTAACCTCTGCCGTATTGGGGGTCTATCCTTATGCTGCACAACGGGAGTCGGTTTATCCTTCACAGCTTGCAATCTTGTCTTTTCAAGCTCTTCTGTACAACCTTCTGACCGTTCCTGCAGTCCTGAATAAAACATAAATTTAGATACCTGAGAATTCGGCACACTTCAATTGTCACATAACAGTGATATTGTTAAGTTGTGGAGGAGAGAGTGTAAGAACACATCTGAAGTTTAAAGTGAACCTGTGAAGATAGAAATATGGAAACTGCCATTGCCTACTTGTTTTTAAAGTGACATTAAAAGGAGAACTATGAGCTGAGTGATTTTCACTCACCTCATAGTTCTAGCCGACCTGTGACAATGAGACTGTCACAGGTCGGCTCAGTAGATTGGGAGGTGAGCAAACACATACCGGCGTTCACTCACCTCTCGATCCTGTCACGGCTCTCTGCCGTGACAGGGGAGGGGGCGGGTACAGCTGGCTCTGCCTTTAGATAGGCAGAGCGAGCTGTCCGTCACGCAGCTGGGTGGATCCTGGCACAATTGTCGGGATCCGCTTCAGCTGCGGCATCTCAGTATACCACGAGCAGCTGCTCTCGGTATACTGCGGCGTCTCAGTATATCGCGAGCTACAGCTCACGGTATACTGAGCCAAGGGTGATGGGAGGACGCTAGTTTGTGTCCTCCCGTTACCCTAAGGAGAACTATGGGGAAAAGACTTAACCCCATAGTTCTCCTTTAAAGGATTTTTCCCCCTCCCCCCCAATATTAGTATAGGGACTTACCTTAAATTATGCCTCTTAATCCGCTTCTTCCTTACATTGTTTTTAGCTGTCCCGCCAGCGCTTCTTCATAATACTAGGTGAGGATCTGCCTCACCTGACCGCACGTCCCTGGTATCCACGCCCCCTGTAGTTTGCTGCAGACAGCCTATAATAACATGGACCTGCTAGGTCCACCCCACAGCTCTTTTCTCTGCACAGGCTATGTGCAGCACAGTGGGGATGCCACTACTACTTTTACAAAGTAATATTTGTGTTTTTAAAGTCATTTGGTGCATGCAGAGTGGATTTATAACCTTTGGAGCTTTTGAGGCATATAATTAAAGACCCTTTATCCTGATAGAAGGTGGTGGAGCCAAGCTTTAATATGCTACAGAAACCAAGATCTTTGTTTAAAAAATATATAGACTGTAATTGGAGGAGTAAGGACTTAAGATTGTAAACCCAGGGGTGTGGAAATTTTTTTTAAAAACTACTTGTCCAAGGGCTAAACGGGGGCCGAATCTACTTTCGTGTCCGCCCCCACCGGCAGGCGGTGGGGGCGGACAAGATCGCCGCTGCTTGTTTGATACAAGTGATCTGATACAGCTCCCCGCTGTAAATTTAGCTCTGCTTGTCCGGAGCAGGGCTTAATGTAGAAAAAAAACTACTCGCCCGGCGCCCGAAACTGCATGTCCCAGGCGTCGGGCAATAGGAACTCAAACTGTAAAAGCTAGGAGCGGTGACTGTAAAAAGGTTAGGTTTGTGTGTGAGCCTGGGTGTTTTAGTAGAGAGGAAAGGAGCTCTAGCCAAAATGTTTTTTTTTGTTACATTTTGGAGAGTGTGGGGAAGGGTTAGAACATTTGTATGGTTGTTATTGCTGTCATTACCGCATTGTGGGGATTTCCCGTGTGTACACTGGGGCAGAACTGGACTGTTCTCTGGAAAAAGGTAAATGTCCCCAAGCAGCTCAGGATACAATACTCACCATCCAATCCCCCCGTATGTGTTTTCAGTCACATGATGTTTCTGTGTCAATTACAGCAGAACTAAACCCTCCTATCCTTTACAGTTGAGGATTGCGCCATCTTAGCCTCTATATAGATCAGCAGTTGCCATGGCACTGCACATGTGATCAGCTATGATGCCAGACATTTGAGGGTTTGAAAGGTCATGTGTTCATGATATATGATCACTGGCAACTTGACAGTTATCACCAAAGGCCTGCCTTAAATGTAACTGGTTGGAGAAAACATTAAATGAGTGGGTTAAGTTCTGCTTTAACTTGGAAGACTGATGAGTATTGTGAATGGAGGCCACCAGGGTGCCACCACAGCACCCTTCATTCACAATATACTGGTGCACAGAGCAGCACTGATGTCATCATCTCAGCACCACTTTGCCTCAGTAAGGACAACTCAGTCCAGGAAAAGATGCAAAGAAGAAGACGACCATGCACAGTCACTTGACTTGGCTGAAGACTTTGGAAAAGGCAAGTATACAGAAAAAACAAGCAGGCTGGGGAACATTCAGGAGAAGGAGGAAGGGTGTAGTTTGTTGCAGTAAAAGTAGTATTGACTGACCAATGTCGATAATTTCCCCATTAACTTCACTGTCAGATTAGCGAGCTGTGGACTCTAAAGTAAATTAGCGTTGCAAACCCCCAACAAGCTTTGCTCTAAAACAAGAACATTGCACAGCTTTTTAATTTCCAATCTACATGTTAATTTCCTAGGCAGATGGAGGGGAATTTATCAAATCTGGAGCAGCTGTTCATGGTAACCAAACAGCTAATCTCTTTCATCTTCAAGCCTTAAATTAACAAACTGAAGAGAGAAGCCGATTGGCTACTACTATGTTTGCTCTAGATTCTGTCTGCTCCAGTTTTGATATAGTTTCTGCATGTTAGACAGCCATATACCCCCTATTGTTCATACCTGGGTCACAATGCTTGATCAAACCTGGTTGGCTCTCTATCCTATTACTGCTCACTTTAACATTAGCCATTCCACTTCCAGCATTAAGGAGAGGGAAGCTGTGCTGTCCTTTGTTCCAAGATTCCCATAAAGCATTGCGAATTTCCTTTGAATAATGAATGGATTCGGGATGGCGACGTTGTGCATGCCTTTCAAAAGTGCAGCTCCTTAGACAGCGCATGCGCAATCCACACACCAGGCACACAACCTCTTCTGCCTTCCAGTCGTAGTCTACCAAGTATTTCTGGCGCCACTGGTCTTGGAAATAACGAATTTGTCTTTGTTTTTTGCTTGGCGTTTGTTTTCTGTTATTATTCTGAATGTTATCCTTTTGAGGTGTATCCGATTCCCTCTTCTCTTCAGTATTTCCTACATGCTGAACAGTGTGATCCTCGGTCTGGTTGCATAACCTACTGTCATTAATTGTCTTCTTTATTTCCTGGACATGTGAAGAGAGCTTTGATTTCTGCAGTGCATTTTGAGGCATACTCAGAGAGAGGGATGTCATTTTATCCTGTTCATTTTGTAAGCTTATCATTTCACACTTCTCTGTACAGTTTGCCTGCAGCTCCTGTGCCTTGTGCAGCCCTGTAAAAAAATGTAGACTTAGTAACTAAGCAGCCCTATCGCCATCATACAGTATAACCAAAACTTCACACAGCTAAAATATTTCTAAAGTTGACTTTACTTGCCATGAGTCCAGATAGACCTGCTGGTCTAAAAAAACCTAAAAAAATATTAAGGTCAACACAATACTATACTTATACGGCTTGCTCCTTTTATATAAATCACAGGGCCATGTTGAGGAAACCATTAGCCTGTTTTACAAAATATGCCCAAAGCAACAAATCAAATTACCGGACGGGGCATAATTATATCTCAAAAGGGCCCCATAGTAAAATGTTAATGCCCCTACACCATCCCTCTGGCCCCGTAACCTTCCTCTGTGGCATCCAGCCTATACTACACACATGGTAATAGTCCGATTTAACACTAGTGGCCAGCACACCTTAAAGAGTCCGCTTTAGAATATTACATCTTATATGAGCTGCCTTTAACACAGGTGGCTGCTGGCCTAATAATAATATCTGATTACACTGATGACCAGTCTCTAACGAAACATTCAGCTGAACTTAAATGCTCCGGCTGTGTGGATAGATGTACCCATTTGCATTGCAAAGTCAGCAATTAGAGGGATCTTTTACAGCAGCAAGGGTATAGGGGGCAATGAATAGAACAGGAGGGTGAGGGTTTTTTTAATTAATAAACTGTTTGCAGGCCTGAACTGAAACCCACCTGCCCCTGAGCCCATTAGTAGACACATGGTTATAGCTACACCCTTGCTTTCTGGCATCATTTTGTAAATGCAAATTAGGCAATAAAAATAGGTGCCCAAATGGGTATAATAAAAAATACAAAAAGTTATTACTTCATACACCGATGAAGATGAAGCACGAGTTAATTTATATATATGCTCACCTTGTTGTCTTCTCTTCCATGCCTGATGTATCGCCCTTCTCACACGGTGAGGTAATTCGGCTGAGTAAGGGTGCCAGTTCCTGATGTGACAGGCAATATTGTCCATCTTGGAAGAGTTTAGTCTTCTGTCACACACCATGCACTGCAGGGTAAAGTTTTTGCCAACAGCCACCAAAAACCTCCACTTCCATAAGGTTGGTACCTGTCCTTTCTTAGTTCTCACCTTACCCTTGAGTTTACACTGGCTTGGTTTGTGGCATGCCAGTCGTTTCTCAGTACACCACACATGCAGGATGTGTCGCACACTGTCAGGATTCATGTTCATATTATGGACAATTTCGGAGAAAGGCTGCCCCATATACCACTGGGTGATGACTTTCAGGCACTGATCACGAAGTGCAGACAAGGCGAATGTCCTTCTATTTGACACAGACATTTCACCCGTTCCAATCGCCTTTTCTTGCAGATTTTCTGCATGGTCTTGTCCAACAACCTCAGTTGTCACAGCACTGGTTTTAGAAGAACATTGTGAACCTGTAAATGTACAGACAAAAAACTGTAAGAAGTTGCAACTCAAAAGGCAAAGTCATAGAGTATTTGGGGATAGGAAGTCTGTTGTGTACAGGAAAATATTTTCCCACATAATGTAAAATCTTAGCTGAGGTAACTGCTTAAACCATTTGCAGATATACTATATGGCCAAAAGTATGAGGACACCCTTCTAAATAAATGACTTCAAGCGCACAAAGACAGGTCCATAAGAACATGGTTTGATGAGTTTGGTGTGGAGGAATTAGAGTGGCCTGCTCAGAGCCCTGACTTCAACCCTATTAAGCACTGTGATTAAATTCCTTGTGATGAACTAGAAAGCTGACTAGCAGAGCTCTATGCTGATGTGATTTTTAGCCAAAGGGAGTAAAGGTCCACTTTAATAGATATACATATTCCTACAGAGACACCCCAAGATCTTTTGGAACACCTATCTAGAAGAGTGGAGACAGTTACAGCCACAAAGTGGCAGGGGGTGCATTCCATATTAAAGCCCATGATTCTGTAACAGGCTCATACAGGAGTGGCAGTCAGGTATCCACTAACGTTTGGCCATATAGTGTATATATTTGTAATTGCTTCTCCTAGCTATACTTTATAATATTTTTTTTTTTACTTTTACAGGCCTATAAAAGTAAACCTGTCACCACAGGGTCACATAAACTAAGCAAACCCTGTTATAGAGGAGGTTTCATACTTACCTTTCCAGTGGCCCATGTCTTTAAACGTCACCGTTTGTTGCATAAAGCCACTGCAGGTATTCCACACTTCTGAGTGTGTAAATGCCTGCTCCTCCTGCTGCATGTGGTTTCCTCATGCGGACTCATATTTAATCACAGTATGTACAAGCCAACAGGAGGTACTACAGTGTACGGTAGAGGGGAGCATGTCAAAAGAAATGTCGAATACCTTCAAAAGAACAGGGAGCAGCAAAGCGGTGGAGTTTAAAAAGCCACAGACTGCCAGAAACTGCCTTTTTTTAACAGGGTGTGTTTAGATTTTAAGTGACCCTGTGGTGACAGGGTAACTTTAATCTGAAGAAGTACAGCCTACACTTGTGGTGTATTACCTTTCTTCTTTTTTGTTGGTGACTTTTCATTCACTAGATCAGATACCGCTCTTCTCTTTTGACATCTCTTTTCTGAACGATGAGTATTTCCAACATCTGTGTAGAGACAATGTACACACTTAAATTTGTTGAACCTGTGGGGGCGCGCGCAAGCAGAAAAAAATTGCCGTCTGGAGACGGCAACCAGCAAATGCTGCTGTGCCGTCCGTCCGTTTTTTTACTACGGGCGGACGGCAAGTGGTTAATAGGTGATTTTCTTTTACAAAACCATAATATGAAATGTAGTCTAAACTTATGTTAAAGTGGTATTAAAATCAAAATGTTTTTAAGCTATTTTAAATGCACATTAAATCCCTTACAATGAATGTTGCTCTTTGATGTTTAAAAGTTTTAGCTTCCTCTAGAATCGGCTGCTTCCTTAAGTAATGATCCTAAAATCCTGTTTTAGGGCCGGTTCACACCACAAACTCCACGTTTTAGTGTGTTCGGCCCCTGGAACGAAAGCCGTCCGGCTCCCTGCCTTCAGGGGTGTGGCGGTGCTTTGAAGTCAATGGCACCGTAGCTACGCCACCGCCCGCAGTGCGATTACTCGCACCCGGAACGCAGGCACATTAGTGTCTGCGTTCCGGTCCAGTACGATCTGCAAAAATAATGCTTGCAGGGAGCCGGCCAGCTTGCGTTCCAGAGGCAGAATGCTCTGGAACGCAGAGTTTGTGGTGTGAACCAGCCCTTAGGGCGTCTCCTTTCCCTTGCAGGGTCCTTAGGAGCCACTGTTGTGTGTGCTAGTAAGCTGTGTGCGTCTCCACACAGGCACAGCAAGGAAAGTAACTCCTCTCCCCTTGGCTCCCTCTCTCCCTCCCGTGACCCTAAAGAGAACTATGGGGAAAAACACTTACCCCATAGTTCTCTTTTAAGCTTCAGATCAAATCCTCTTGAAAAACTGACAGGTTCATCTCATTGGGAGAGCCACGTGAAAGGGCCTAAACCTAAATTTCACAGCTAAGGTATCTTTAATGGCTAAATTATAAGGTCGTTTTTTGACTTTCACGAGAGGTGTACTGTGATTGAGACCGGAAAATTGTCTCTTAGCCGATTAAATGAGGTGAATTTAATATCGCCTGCGTACGTTTAAAGAAGAACTCCGGGCAAAACTTATTAACCCATGCTGTGAGGCTACACCCACAATGCAAGGGTTAACTGCTCCTTTTTGTCTAGGTCCTAAATTGTTATATATATATTTAT